>NC_064638.1:227378963-227681994 GCF_023864345.2 Schistocerca serialis cubense
ATGACAAATGATTAATTAACGACAAATGATTAATTAACTGTAATTAGACAAATGATTAATTAACGACAAATGATTAATTAACTGTAATTAGACAAATGATTAATTAACGACAAATGATTAATTAACTGTAATTAGACAATTGATTAATTAACTGTAATTAGACAAATGATTAATTAACGACAAATGATTAATCAATTGTAATTAGGAAAAGGCTAATGATTATTATTGGAATGACAAATGATTAATTAACTGTAATTAGGAGAAGGTTAATGATTCTTAATTATATTCTGTAACTGAAAAGAATGCGATTATCTCATAATACTTTGTAACCAGGAAAAGAAGGCTACTGATTCTATGTAAAACAATTAATGAACATTTTTCTGTAATACTACATACTTGATACAGAAATGTTCAATAACTGGGCTATGAATGCCACAAACTACTAATTAAGACTGTAATTGTTGATATTATGTGACTTGATGTCCTTCACCTCATAAGCTGACTACCCTGAATTACTGCAATGTCCATTTGTCCTGTTTATCCCAGTGATCATGGAGCACTATATTTGGTTTTGCACTAATTCTACGTTGGTGTGCCTTGTAAGAGTGTGGTGTTGACACGACATGCTGTCCACCACCATGAGCGATGAAGACATTATTATGGTCCCACTGTTTGGTGTACGTAATGTACTGCCAAAATGAAAACATGGAACATTACTACGACAGTTCAGTGTCTTGGCTACACTGATAAATTCTGATGGGAAAAGAACTTCAAGTTGTGTCACTTGGTGTTGTACTTCTGTGGAAAGATATGGACTTTCAGAACAGCTATGTGCAATCTAAAGTGCTACAACCATGATGCAATCCGTCCCTTTCCTATCCTGATTCTTGTCACATAAAGAAAAAAATTATTTGGTAACATCATTTATGTTCATAGGTTATACATTTTTCGATTCGCTGAACTCCAATGCGAGTACACTTATGTCACTTGTCATCATGATATTTTTTCTTACCAGTCTGTTTATTTGTTCTGAATATGCTAAAGAATTTTTTCAGTGCCTGTGCACTTTGTTATCTGTCAAATAATTTGTATATACATTTTTCTGATTTGCTACTATGTTTTGTACTCACATTTTGTCTTTGTCTGATATATTTTGTACTTAGTGCGTGTGCACAACGTTTAAATATTCTGTAAGTTGAAGAATTTTGTTAATTAAAGAAAAATTTTGCCGCGCTTGGCAAGTCCAAATGACTCACCATCGCTGCCAAATTTTTGCCCCCCCAGTGGAGGGTTATGAAACACGTATGTAACATAGCAGCGATGGCGAGGCATTGTAGCATCTGTGACCAGAGAGTATGCGCTTGACCGCGCGAGTGTTGCGAGCGGTTCTGAGTCTGTCAGTCAGTCAGTCGTTGCGAGTCTGTAGCTCTGTTTAGTTGCAGAGCAGTACTCTGTCAGTAGTCGTCGCGTGCAGTACGCTAGTAGTCGTCATGCAGAGTGGTCGGTCAGTGGTAGCAGTCCAGTGGGATTGCGTGATGTGGTCTGGCGACAACACTGGTCAAGATGCTGAATGAGGTATACTATTAGTTAATATAATCATTAGATAATGAAAAAATTTGTTTATTGTAATTAATTTCCAACAAATGCCCTAATAATAATTTTTATTTCAAAAGCGTTTTCTCAAAAATTTAATTTTTTATTGAACTAAAGATTTCGTTGCACTTCCCATTTCATTCCACTTCTTTTGAAGAAAAATTTCACTAAAATCACAAAAAAAAAGAGAATATTATTATTATTTGCAATGCAATTCCTCCAAGCGGTGCGCAACAACAAGAGCAGAAATGTGACTTCCATTTATTCTGAGGTAAGACTTTAATTCTGATTGTTTTGCACAGGGCCAAAGACCGATATTTCGGTTTAATTGAATTTTCTTATCACTGAATAGACTTTAATTTTTTGTGAGGAATTTATATTTGAGTCAGATTGCGAATTTCACATTTTTGTTGCCATTGTCAGTACATTTCATTGTGGGCAGGTTACGCATAGAGCAATGTCCATTGGCATTCATAAATAATATTTCTGTCTTGTAAATTTTTGTGGGGAGGTTACACTCGGCTCCCATTTCTATTAAGTATTGTCTTTTTTCCTTTTTTAAAATTACGGTGGGGAGGTTACAAGGTGTAGCAAGTTCGTTACTCCAGCACAGGTTTAAAATTCAGTTGTCTGACTTCTCATTTATTTGGAATACATGTGTGAACTTTTCTCATGTGTACGTGTTTTCTTCTTCTGATTTTCATTTCGTTTCAGTTTTAAGATTGGGTAGCTTTGTTCGTTCCATGTGGTGGTAATTTCACTGTGAGTCATCTCGGTACAAACTTATGTAAGTTTCATTCTTAATTCCGCTTGATGTTTTGTTGCACTTTGTGTCTCTATGGTTTACATGTTTTGTGTTCTTGAAGTATTCATGAGTCTTAATAATTCTGCGTTGTTGGTGAATATTAACGGCAACTGTGGGTGTTTCAAGCCAGCTTACCTTGCTTCCATGTGGATGAAGATGCAGACAAATTTCTTAGCCGGAAAGTCTTCTAAAGTACTCGTATTGACGATAACAACCATAGCTATGGGTATGTACCTAATGAGTATTTGTCTTATTTTGATGGAGAAAATACTTTTAATTTCTGTTCTTGTGTGTGTGAATCGTGTATGTTTGTGTTAGCTTTTCTCATGAGAGTCTAAGATTTCCTTTCTTATTTATCACTATAATATACAGTATATTAGCACTCAGTATAATAATAATAATATAAGTTAGTCAAATAATTAAATAACAGGCAACGACAAATGGTACTTTAAAATAAATTTGTAAGTTTTTAATATAATGGTTTATTTCGATAAACTATGTAAAACTGTGATGACTGTTATGTAAAACTGTGATGACTGTTTCTCAAACAAACCCCTTCCCTTTTGTAAGATTATTTTAGTATATCTAACCTGCAGTTTCTGAAGCGCCAAACGCAGGCTTTATATTTCTAGATACATTGGGGGAGTGGCAAAGCAGCGGACCGACGAACGGAACATCTGCTAACAACCGCTCTAGGCAGAGGTAGCAGCATCTAAATGCCCCTTTCTCGGACATGTATTAATTAATATCTCTGTCATTTCATAATCTACAGTCTTCTTAATTTTTTATATACATACAATTTGCTTTAGTTCCTGAAAAATTTTCAGCTCGACAGCATTTAAGCTTTGCTGGATATAATTTTTAGAACAGAAACGGCAGTAAACTGTCTCTTTAAGATTGCTTTTAATGATTTTTATTTACAATAAAGTCTTGAAATTGGTACAATTGTGTTGTTTCATCAATGTAATCGAGAGCTGTAATTAATACTTTCTGTAACAAATAGCAATTACTCTTAATTACTAAAAACTAAATTTGGAACGAAAATGTACTTATTCATGATGATTAATTTGAAAACTAATATAAGGTTTTTATATCAAAATCTTTCTGAGCCTAGTATTTAGCGCCTTCAATTTTTTGTAAGAACGCTGATTTTGACTGCAATACTTGTATTGCTGTGATTAAGTTGAGACTTCTAAGTCTTAATTGTGACATACATTGACACATTCTGAACAGTTTCTAGCTTTCTAGCTTCATTAACTAGCGCCATTTTTTTCCAAAAATAATGCGTTTAAGCAGCGCGGCGTAGCCGCGCGTTCTAGGGCGTCCTGTACGGTCCGCGTGGCTCCCCCGGTCGGAGGTTCGAGTCCTCCCTCGGGCATGGGTGTGTGTGTGTGTGTGTGTGTGTGGTCCTTAGGGTAAGTAAGTTAGATTAAGTAGCATGTAAGCTTAGGGAACGATGACCTCAGCAGTTTGGTCCCATAAGACCTTACCACAAAAAAATTAATATTTGTAGCGAAACATATTCATTTGATCATTATGAGACTTCACAAGGTTAACATTAATATACTGACAAAGTTTGGAAAAGTTATTTCAATTTTTAATTTCACTCTTAGATTATGGTGCAACCTTTCTATGCTATCTACGTACAGGCACATTATGATGTGTTGCCAGTAGTGGTGAATTGGAGTAAGTTCCAGCTCTCTCGCTCGCCTCTTTACCTCTTACAATGATTCAGCGGTTGTTTCCCCTCAAGCGTGCCTCAAGCAAGCAATGTTGTACCGTCAATTTTTCCAGTATACACAGATGATTTATCAGACAGGATCAGCAGCACTATAAGATTGTTCGTCGACGACGCTTTTGTTTACGACAAAGTGTCCTTACTGGACGTCCTGTGTTCGAGATACGCTCTTTCCAGTTGCGAGAACAAATTTTGCCAGTGCGCCACCTCATTCTTCGTGTATCCCTCCCGCGCCTGCTGAGGGGATTACTGGCCGACTGGGCCACGTGATTGGCGGTCCCAATAGCGCAGTTAGTATCGGCATCTCAAAAAAGCGAGTGCGCGACGTGCAGCATTAGCCGAACGCCGCCCCGCGGGACGGCCGGCCTACACTATACGAATTATTCACGGCGCCCCGTGCCCTGGGGCGCGCGGCCTCATGCGTTATGGAGCAGCGAGCGGAAGGTCCGGTCACAGCTGCCGGCCAACGCTGTGGTCGACAGCTGATCGCCGACGTGCGACGCGTAAAACTTTACGAGTGCCTCGCGGGCTATTACGAGTATGTGAAACGTTTGCACAAGCTATAAATGTGAGGAAATTTCCCACCACAGTGAAGCGGCACTCAGCACAGTCGTCTACAGAACAGAGGGGAAAACTACACGAACAGGACAAAAAATCTGGAATCCCCAGAAGACGGCATGCAAACAGTGTGCGACACCAGCTGTAGCTTCCATAATGGTCAGAATTCGACAATGCAGAGAGACCACAAATCTCTTCATCTATTGCCATATCCAGCTGAAGCTACTATTTATTTTTTATTTATTTATTGTTCCGTGGGGCCAAATTAAGGAGAAGTCTTCATGGTCGTGGAACGAGGAACAGATAAAATGAAATACAAGAAACGTATTCAGGCGACAATTCGTAAGTTTAAATAAAGAAAATCAACAATGTAACACTGGAATTTGCTTAATTTTTCAGCTCTTCCAGGAGCTCCTCGACGGAATAGAAGGCCTGAGCCATGAGGAAACTCTTCAGTTTAGACTTAAAAGCGTTTGGGCTACTGCTAAGATTTTTGAGTTCTTGTGGTAGCTTATTGAAAATGGATGCAGCAGAATACTGCACTGCTTTCTGCACCAGAGTCAAGGAAGTGCATTCCACATGCAGATTGGATTTCTGCCTAGTATTAACTGAGTGAAAGCTGCTAACTCTTGGGAATAGGCTAATATTGCTAACAACAAACGACATTAAAGAAAATATATACTGTGAGGGCAATGTCAAAATTCCCAGACTATTGAATAGGGGTCGACAAGAGGTTCTCGAACTTACACCACATATAACTCGAACAGCCCGTTTTTGAGCCAAAAATACCCTTTTTGAATCAGAAGAATTACCCCAAAAAATAATACCATATGACATAAGCGTGCGAAAATATGCGAAGTAGACTACTTTTCGTGTTGAACTGTCACTTATTTCAGATACTGTTGTAATGGTAAATAAAGCAGCATTCAGTTTCTGAACAAGATCCTGAACATGGGCTTTCCACAACAGCTTACTATCTATGCGAACACCTAGGAACTTGAACTGTTCCGTCTCGCTTATAATATGCCCATTCTGTCTGATCAAAATATCAGTTCTTGTTGAATTGTGAGTCAGAAACTGTAAAAACTGAGTCTTAACTGTGATATAGGATCAAATTATTTTCCACAAGCCACGAACTTATTTCATGTACTACATCATTTGATAATGTTTCAATATTACACACAAGATCCTTCACTACCAAGCTGGTGTCATCAGCAAACAGAAATATTTTTTAATCACCTGTAATACTAGAAGGCATATCATTTGTATAAATAAGAAACAGCAGTTGCCCCAGCACCGACCCTTGGGGAACGCCCCACTTAACAGTGCCCCATTGGGACTGAACATCACTACCACTCTCAATATTGCGGAGAATTACCTTCTGCTTTCTGTTCTTAAAGTAAGAGGCGAACCAATTGTAAGCTACTCCCCTTACTCCATAATGCTCCAACTTCTGCAGTAATATTTTGTGGTCAACACAGTCAAAAGCCTTCGTTAAATCAAAGAAAACACCTAGCGTTCGCAACCTTTTACTTAATCCGTCCACAACATCACAAAGAAAAGAGAATACAGCGTTTTCAGTTGTTAAACCATTTCTAAAACCAAACTATACATTTGACAGCAAATTATGTGAATTTAAACGCTCCAGTAACCTTGTATATACAACCTTCTCGATAACTTTAGCAAACACCGATGGCACAGAAACAGGTCTATAATTGTCAACATTATCCCTGTCTCCCTTTTTATAAAGTGGCTACATCTATATCTACAGGGATTTAACCAAGAAAAATACGGAAACACCGTCTGAAATTCTTGCTTGACCAGATACTACCTAAGCCAGCAGATCGCGCTGTTGCATTTCACCACGAACGACACCTGTGCAACGTCCTTCGTACAATGCAAGTGTCTGACGTGGACACAACGGTGTACTGTGTAGTTGTGAGTACGTTATCTCTGAACTAAACGACGTCGAATCGGGCAAATTGCTGATGCTTTTGTGACCAATGTAACTGAAGTCTTTGGTGTTTCAAGAGGCTATGTCTCGAAGATTTATAGGGCATAGACGGGAGCCCGCCAAACATCATCCGCTACGTCACAAAACAAATGAAAGTGTGTTCGAGTGATCGTGACAGAAGGCAGTTGAAGAGGATTGTGACGAAAAATAAGAGAACAACAGCTCGAAGGACACTACAGAACAGAATGCCATGCTTTCGCGCCCTTTCAGCACCGATTAAAAAGAAAAGGAATTTGAAGGGAATTTCACCAGGACTTTGGAGCAATGGAAGAGAGTCATTTGGTCGGATGAGTCTTGTTTCACAGTGTTTCCAACTTCTGGCCGAGTTTATCCCAAAACCGAAAGATGACGCCAGTGTGGTGATGATTTAGGCAGCCATATTGCAGAATTCTACAGGCCCTGCATGGTGGCATTACTGCCAACGAGCCGGCTGTTGTGAGCGAGCGGTTCTAGGCACTTCAGTCTGGAACCGCGCTGATGCTACGGTCGCAGGTTCGAGTCCTGCCTCGGGCGTGGATGTGTGTGACGTCCTTAGGTTAGTTAGGCTTAATTAGTTCTAAGTCTAGGGTACTGATGACCTCAGATGTTAAGTCCCATAGTGCTCAGAGCCATTTGAACTGCCAAGGATTATGTGACCATTTTGGCTAATTAGATTCATCCCATGGTACAGGTTTGTTTCCCAGTGATGAAGCTGCGATCCAAGACGACAAGGTCCCTGTTCAGATAGCTCGCATCGTCCATGACTGCATTTGTGTGCACGAGGATGAACTGCCCCATCTCTCCTGCCCACCATGGGCATCTGATCTCAATATCTATAAGCCTTTGCTGTCTCCTTTGCAGAGAAGGGTGCATGATGGAAGTTTACCTCCATCATTGTCACCTGAACTTGCCACTATTTTGCAGGAAGAAAAAAATGTGTTCAAATGTGTGCGAAATGTTATGGGACTTAACTGCTAAGGTCATCGATCCCTAAGCTTACACACTACTTAACCTAAATTATCCTAAGGACAAACACACACACCCATGCCCGAAGGAGGACTCGAACCTCCGCCGGAACCAGCCGCACAGTCCATGACTACAGCGCCTCAGACTGCTCGGCTAATTCCGCGCGGCTTGCAGGAAGAATCGATGAGATACACTTGACAACCATTCAAGGCCCGTTTTTGTCCATTCCGAGTGGAAGCTGTTTTCAATGCCAACGGGCTTCCTAACCCGTATTATACATGGTAATGTGTTGTGTTTTTGATGTTCCATATTTCTGGCCACCCTCTGTACATCTAGATCTAAATTTCGCAAGCCACTTTTGGTGTGTGGTGCAAGCCACTATGGTGTGTGGCGGTGAGTACCTCTGGCAGCATTATTACTCGTATATCGCCCCTTTCCCGTTCCATTCACTAACGGCGCGTGAGAAGAACGTCTGACGATAAAATTCCGTAACAGATTTAATATTTCTGGCTTTGTCATAGTCACTTTGCGAGACCCACGTGGGACCAACTAATACGTTTGCCGATTCTTCTTCGCATGTACACTCCAAGAATTTGAACGACTGCCAGTTTGTCGTCTCGCTCCTGCGCTTGCTAAACGTGCCGCTATTCGTTGATTTCTCTATCTCTTCTGTTAATAGTTTGTTAATAGATTATTGCATGCCATATAAATACCTAATAAATGATGTTATGTTATGATGCTTAAGGCGTTTCACCCATTGTCCATCCTGTACGTGGCCGGCCGCGGTGACCGAGCGGTTCTAGGCGCTTCAGTCCGGAACCGCGCGACTGCTACGGTCGCAGGTTCGAATCCTGCCTTAGGCATGAATGTGTGTGATGTCCTTAGGTTAGTTAGGTTTAAGTAGTTCTAAGTTCTAGGGGACTGATGACCTCCGATGTTAAGTCCCATAGTGCTCAGAGCCATTTGAACCATTCTGTACGTGATTAAGTTCGGTTGATTTAGCGGAGAAAGCGAAGTGGTTTTTGATCCCGGAACATAGGCGTGCAGCCTTGCGAACACTGTTTTAATAGAAATAGCGAAAAATCGTGACTCGTTGGATCACGCTATATGTCTCCACCTACGATTACGTTTCTGTGGTGTCTGGTATATTGAAGCTGTGCATCTTCAGGTGCCGTTGTGATCAATGGGGTTCTGCGAGATATTCGACTCCAAATAATGACTGCATGCTGTTCCCTTCGCAATTTTCCACCTGAAACGGGTTGAGATGGACCTTTAGTCACTGACAGTAGCAATTCTTGTCGGTTGCACGCTGACTGTTATCGACAAGGGGTGTCACTTTTATGGGGTCGTTCTCTGTTAGGAACTTTTTGCGATTACCGTTGTTACGTCATAAGAACTGGCTCCAGAAAGTTTACCATTCCTTGTAGATACGTTGGGTGTTCCAGGTAGATACACCGAGTCGAACAACTTTATTCACGGTCTGGTCATGGACACGCCAAATGCGAAAGCCAATTTTGCTACTCTGTCACGTCTCAACGTCAATACACGTTACTGCGATGATTCCACATATCCGACTTACAAATGGACGATACTTAACTACCATGACTTAGGTCAGCGGGACAGGGTCACATGAGCGTGCGGTGAAACATTTAGACCTGCAAAGTCACTTCAAAGGAACCAATGTGTTCTTCTAAGGTAGTGACTAATATTTGTCAGTTTAGCCTTCTCTGTATTGTGGATTTCGTAAGTAACAATCTAAGAGCGTTTAGGCACAGTGAGAATAAATAGTTGAAACTGGAATCGAGATTAAGGTTGTCTAAGAATTTTGCCGATGATTCCAAACAAGTGCCGACATGATTCCAACTGACAGGTCATGAGCGACACACTAAAAGAGGTGCCTTGTAATTAGAAGGATCATTATGAGACTTCTAGGGCAGGTTAGTTCATTGGGTGGTGTTCCTCAGTCAAAGAGGGAGATGTAATTTTACGTAAAGGATAGAATACCGGCCTAAGATGATTATAATTAGTATCTCTAACTATAACTCTCCTAATAAAGCACTCTATTTCACCACATCAAGTGGATTTTGGTTTAGTGGCAAACAATGAGACACGTTCATTTTCCGTGAGTAAGAATGATAAGTATTTCATCTATAAATGTCTGTCTCGTGTGCAATGGTCGTGCCGGGTCGGGTAAGAAATCAAGTCCTATCATGAATCTAAGTCATCACACAGTACGAAGTGGTAGCGCAAGATACAACCGACCGTACGTCAACATGGTTCAATTTTCATTGTTTTCTTTACAAGTGTTACGAATTTCTTAACAAGTGCTTTGCATATCCTCATAGATAAACTATCTCTTGGTGGGGTGGGACGGAGTGGTATGATCATTAAAAAGGAGATTTCACGCAAACAGGAAATTTATTGCACAGTGTGTCTTACTTCTGGGTGCGAAAGACAAGAAAAGTTAGTTATTGTAATTCACTCTATCAATACACTATATAATCTGATTTGTCTAGATGTCATCTCAGTAGTAGTACGTCTGCATATAATGAAGAAGTTGAAATATAAGGGAGAGTATGTGCGGAAGCTTGACCGTCGCGGAAAGAGACTCACAACAGTGCTTGCAAAGAACTGGTAACTATAAGCATGCAGACTTCATCGGTAGGAGAACTCGTTTCAGGACGGTTAAAAGAACAAAGTGGCCTCCCATTCCCAGTTTTAGTTATCCTTAGAGAAAATTCTTCGCATGATTCTAGGATTATTTGAAAGCAATATTTTTACGACTATCGCTAACACAGATATTTATCACTGAACTGCACTATAACAACGAATTAGCCACTCGCCACGTATTCTCAAAATCGCGCGCAAAGCAACAAGATTCTGTCTCCGGAAAATTACTCACTCGGAAATATTCATTTGGCACACAAATTCAAGAGAGACAAAACTGACCAAAATAAACGCGAAGGACATTACTTAACGTGGGAAGCCAAGGCGTCCACGTGTGTTAGAACTGAACAACGGGCAATGCACGAGCGCGAAGTCTAAAGCGCCTCAAAATTAAATAACTACACGCTCACAAAATAGAAAAATATGCAAAGCGCTGATGCTTTAAAGTCTATTGATTTATAATTCAAATACATCGCGACTTAATCTTATTTCCTGTCCATGAGCAACATACGTGTTTACCGATAAAAGGCTGGAACACGAATCTCCGACACAAAGTGAACATCCGTCCCTTGTCCAGAGCGGAACGGAATTTTTTAGAAGAGGGAGGTGGCAACCGCTCAACTAGCCAATGAGGATGGGCAGAAAAGCCGCCAGAGCTATTTGCTGTTTTAGCAGATGAACCGAACAATGTGAGAAGGCCTGTGATTCGCTAAAGTTACTTCAGGGGGACCCCTTTGCAACACCAAAAATACGTGAATAGGTACTGCTACTTAAGGGAGTAAGTAAAGAAACTAATTTGGCTTCTACAGGGCATTTAAACCAGTCATCCAAGCCTTCAAACTAAACGGTCAAGACGGAAAAAAGTGGCCATTATGATTACATGGGAGAGACCCCTGCATTTAAGGAAAAAGAAAATACCTTGCTCCCATCCTCCTTCAAGTTCAGTGTGATGTTGATGTAGCAAATTAAGAGCAACCAGATCATGCCATCGCAACATTAAAAATTAAAAATTATGAGGGGTGTTTAAAACATTCGCACGTCTTTCAACCCTTCTTATTTATGTCTTTCGTTACGCTATGTGAAAATGAAGAAAATAGTTACGCTGAAATGTTTATAACGGTAAGGAACAAACTTATTTGCGCGATAGTTACAGATCATGATTTTGGACAAAAATGCATTTTTTCTTCTGAACTCAAATCGTTGTTCGGTTATAAATAGTCGAAAACAGTACCAAAGTTGGCGAATAGGGTAAACCTTCCAAGAGGATGTACCTCAAATATCTCATTAACTTCTCATGGCTTGGTTCACAGTCATATAACATTTCTTAAAAAAAAAAGTCAAATATCTCATTTCTTCCGTTACGAAAGCAACTTTGTGGCAGGTGTAATGTATTGTATTTCGCAATCCCCATTTATTTTTATTATTTTAGAACACAGGTATCGACAGTGCTTATTTTTCTTCTTTGCAGCATAAGCAACACGCATCCAATATGGGGAAGCTGGAAGTATGAGCCGGACTGGGAAGTCGCAACTGAGGTTGTAGATATTCTTTAGTTTTCGTATACATCTTGTGTTCGCCATTTTTGGCCTTTCTTTTCTCGATGTTTGACCTTCGGGGAGACCACTTTCTGCTAACAATAATTAGATAAAAATCCAAGCATAGAAACAACCTTATACTGTACTTAAGCGAGAAAGAACGAGGAAAACTTTATTCCACGGAAGAAGCGATTTCTGTTGAGTATTATTGCAGTAACGCTCTTCTTTGTGAAAACTCAGAAGCCTAACAGCGGCGTGTTAGTTGCAGTCCTTGTATCGTGTTTTGATACCAAGGTTTCAATAAATTTATTACGTTCCATTAGGAGGTGAATAAGGTAACGCGTAAGAAGTTTTTGAAGGTTTCTCTACAACGGTGATAGAGCGTTATCATCCAATGCTGATTTCATCGGAACATTGATAAGTTCTGTCCCTTGGGGGTTTGTGGCTGTGAGTATATAGTACACGACGTGGAGGGTTGTCGATGCTTAGAAATGTTTTGGCTCTAGGTGAGGTTCATCAGTCCGGGTTTAAAGAAACACCGATGTCAATTGTATGCAGCACCGTCTGATTTATAAATATACAAAACTATCGCTCTACATCACTACTCATAATTCATTTCAGTTATTTACGGTGTATAGCAGTGACAGATAGAGAGATAACAAGTCGTAGGGCAATACTAGCGATAGGTATACTTAGATATGGCAGTAGGTGTAGCCTTCATTAAAAGTAGAAACAGGTATGGTGAGAGTAGTATTGCGTAAATTGTAATAATGCCATTGTATCATTAGTTGCCTAGGCATGGGAAACGACTGCTGACAGCAGCAATTTGAATAAAAATGATTATAGGCTTCGTTTAAACCATACTCAACAGGCTACAATTTAATATTTCCCTCTATGCAGAGTTTCAACGAAAGAAAAACTCTGGACAAGTTAAACTTTCATTCGGTTTGTGAGGCGTGCTCGAAATGTGCACTTCCTGTGAAGAAAAATAGTTTTAACTTGCCACACAGAATCACAAAAATTTCTCATACATCATAGAAAATGCTATCCCTTAAGATTCTTGTTGTGACTTGGCAAGACAGCCAAGCCACTATGAGGTAGCCGAAAGGCACGCGTTTAAGCTCACGCAGGATGGCGTGAGGTCTGGAACAGGCAAGGTCTTTATAGTAGCAAAAATAGTACGTAGCTTCTGGAATACTTAACTTTAATCCATAATTGGTGAACATCGGTCTGACGGTACATGCATCACAAGATAAATAGCAATTGATAATGGCGCCTTGCTAGGTCGTAGCAAATGACGTAGCTGAAGGCTATGCTAACTATCGTCTCGGCAAATGAGAGCGTAATTTGTCAGTGAACCATCGCTATCAAAGTCGGCTGTACAACTGGGGCGAGTGCTAGGAAGTCTCTCTAGACCTGCCGTGTGGCGGCGCTCGGTCTGCAATCACTGACAGTGGCAACACGCGGGTCCGACGTATACTACCGGACCGCGGCCGATTTAAAGGCTACCACCTAGCAAGTGTGGTGTCTGGCGGTGACACCACATTTCTAGCACATGGAATCAACTTTGCCTCCTTTAGTGGAAGAACATCCTTCCAAACACTGCTTTGAATAATGTTTAGTTTCTGGTGTGTGATAGGGAACTCACGTCTCAGCCACAGTAAGGAATCCATTGGTTTCTTTTCGCGTCGGTCCGAATAGTATTGAGGAATTGCTTTGCACATTTGTGTTTGATCAGAGTTTAACAGATGTGCAACCATCTTGCACCCACGAACAGCTTTCTCGCTGTTGATTCTTCATGCATGCACCATATGTTCGGTCGTTCCGTACATTTACGATCATAGACTTTCGTAGTCAGCGTCTTTAACAATTAAACCCTCATGAGTGTGCGACCGCGCCGTGTGGATTGACAGTTATTGCATTGTATTATAAAATGTTAATTAGCTACAAACAACGGCGTGAACACACTTAGTTCAACTAGTATACGTCACTACAGATATTTGGAATTAGGTTATAACATGTTCTATATGTCTGTCATTATTGGCGATTATATGGCGCATGAACCGCTGAACTGTTGGAAAATTGATGCCGCCGAAAAGCTCATGAATGGCTGTTTTCAGATCGGTAATGGTTTTGGAGTTATTGCTCGCCTTTAACATAGCCCCACAAAAAGGAGTCGCATGTGTTCAGATCCGGAGAATATGGCGGCCAATAGAGTTTCATGCCAGTGGCCTCTGGGTATTCCAGAGCCAGAATGCGTCCCTAAAGTGCTCGTCCAGGACATCAAACACTCTTCAGCTTCGACTGGGCTGAGCTCCGCCTTGCATGAATCACATCTTGTCGAAATCAGGGTCACTTTGGATAATGAGGATGAAAATGTCCTCCAAAACCTTCACGTACCTTTCGGTAGTCACCCTGTCATCAAGGAATATCGTACCGATTATTCCATGAATGGACGTTGCGCACCACACAGTCTCCCGTTGACAGTGAAGAGACTTTTCGATCGCGGAATCTCAATCCCCCAAATGGGCCAATTTTGCTTACTGTTGACCCGATCCAAACGAAAGTGGGCTTCGTCGCTAAACCAAACGATACACGCGTGATAATTCATGCCCCGCGACCAGCCGTGCAGTTCGACCGTCCTAACGCAAACCGTCAGGAGTTATGACAATTTTATTTCGTGTAGTTAAGTAATCGTTACCCTGTATGTGACAAAGCTATCAACTTTTCTGCTTGTATTGCAGACAGCCTTGGTGAGGGTGACTATGTATGGCCCATGCTTTCTGTATTGTCTTTATTATTTGAAAATGGCTTAGCGTTTTAGCACGGTATGGATTTTGTAGCACTATTTCGATGCCGTCAGTTGCTCGGAAACGTTTCATAGAACATGTTAAGCTATTTATTTGGAGTGGTAAAAATTTTGTGCTAAATAACAAGAGCTTTCGTAAATAGAAAACGAACATGATTTCTGAACTACGAAAAGTAAAACTCTCCTATCACGGTGGTGGTAGAGGTCGCACAAATTCGTCCTGACATAATGAATTAAAAAGAGATTTTAGTATTGTTGAAAAGTTTGGATTTGACCGTTTTAACAAAATCATTTCCGAAAATTCTGACCGAATATTTTTAAGCTAAACATTCATTTCCTTACGCGTTTTTCACTTACAGCGGGAGTGCATACCAGGATGACAAGACGATATTTTTTACATCATTAGCTATCTTTTCTATGGTACAACGGAATGAATAAAGACAAAGGAAAGAATAAGAAAGCGGAAAGAGCGCACGGAAAGGAGTAATACGGAACGCTTGCTTCACACGTCTCCCACAACTCAAGAGAGTACCACTCCCTTACTCCCTAACTTACTCTATTCCCTTCCTTCAACTTCGTCTTTATTTCCGACATTAAGGGTTTCAGTCTTCTCTGACGGCAGATTTCTTTCAGACGTTAAACTTTTCTCTTTCCTCTTGGTTTATGAAGCCAGCTGACTTTCCAATTAAAGCTGGGAGCTAAGGCACACAGCCCCGAGCCCATATGCAGCGCTTGCGTTTGAGTAATTATAATTTATTAACTTCTATCTTCCCATCAGTCGTAACATGACCTCCTAGTCCAATTTCATTAAACAAACTCTGGTCCTTTATCAGTAATGTCTTCAGGAAAAGAAACATGACATTCGAGTCTTATACTGACGCGTTACGTCTCCTGGTTTCACCTTTACCATAGATTCAGACATTGTAATGTAATATTATCACCTGTCTCGATATATTTGATTACAATTAATCGCTATGATTAGTTTTGTGGCGTATGATAACCGTTGGGAGCTGAAAAAAGTCGAGCATCGTTTGGGCATAAGTACTTAACAAGATTTAGACACATTTATTAATAACATAACCCTGAAAAATCAGAGCGTTCTAGCAAAATTAAAAACGAGGGTAATTCCTAGCGCTCGATCCGACAGACACACATTAACTTAATATCTAACATATCTTGTCCCGTAAAATAAATGTAGGTTTACAGTAACAAGAAGGGCACAAAACAACAGGCAAATACATCATAACTAACTGTAGAAGATAGAATATAAATTCACCTAATCAACAAAAGATAATAGTAAATAGTTTCACCACTATGAACCCAGTCTACATAATTCTAGCAAATGGACAAAATAAACTGGTCTATTAATGCAAACGGAGGCCAACGGTTTACAAGTCATCAAGACATATCAGTTAACTATTAACTACGCTCGCTATTTAGATCGATCTCATTTGTAGTGTAGTTTACGATTCCAAAACAAAAACTATCTGAAGCTTATTTATTTCTATGTTTCTCTAAACTGTTGATAAAGAATCAATAAAAGAAAGGCTTATGTTAATGAAAAATCAGTCTTTACTACAAAAGAAAACATGATCTTATCAACGATTAAGGTTCTCACAACAACATAGGTCCCTTAAATTAAGTTGTTGGAATTAAGTTAAGAAACTGGGTAGATACTGGGAAGATATTTGTCCCGGGAATTCTAGACCATATCAAAATCTCTACAATAGTTCCACAGACTAGCCCGCACATACACAACGGAAGCAAGCCGGGGACTTCACATATCTGGAGAAAGAAGATTTAATAAAACATTTCTTTAACTTAGTAAAACATGATTACAGCTTACATCTTACGTCTGCATGCAGAAATTTTCGTCTATTATGCGTTTGATTGATGATGAATGCAATGTATGTTCAAATGGTAAAAAATATATTTTAAGCGATATAATTACAATTTAACAAGTTGCAGATTTTTTACTTCACTTGCACAGTGAAACCTTGTTTCTTGCTGAATTTTATGATTCTAGTTCAATGGGAATTAGCCTATAGGTTTTGATGAATGATAGTATTAGTTTAAAACAGTCTTGGTTGCAGTTTTAGTTTTTTTTATTTATCAACTACGCGTTTCACCTTATTTATGCATCTTCAGGCTGATCTGCATACAAAACAGAGAACAAATACATCTATTTAAGAATCGCGATCGCGTTGTGCAGACTTGGGTAACATAAGAATGTATAAATTGATCAAATACTGAAAGAGCAAATACCTTAATTTGGTGTTTCTTAGGACGATCCTTTAGACAGTGTAGCTAAAGGGCATCGTCGAGTACATCAGGCCATTTTTACTGTTTTATGTTTCTAGCATTAACTGAGGTTAACGAAGGCGATGTTGGCCTGATGTACTCGACGATGCCCTCTAGCTACTCTGTTTAAAGGATCGTCCTAAGAAACACCAAATTAAGGTATTTGCTCTTTCGAAATTTGATCTGTTTAAACATGCTTTTAGGTTATCCAAGTCTGCACAACGCGATTCTTAAACAGATGTATTTGTTCTCTGTTTTCTATGTATATCAGCCTGAAGATGCCTAAATATGGTGAAACGCGTAGTGAATAAAAAAACTGAAATTGCAACCAAGACTGTTTTCAACTAATACTATTAAAACTGGTTTGCTGATTCATGCCACAGATGGATTGGAAGAATTTGATGAGTGAGTTTGCAAGTATCAGAATATGTGACATAAACGGCCGTATCTTTTGATCCGACTACCTTAAGGGCTAAGACTTTTTGCACTGGCAATAGAACACAGATCTTGATACGCATACCCGTTTATGAGAGAAGGTTTCCTAACAGTCGGACAGGAGGACAACAGAGTGAGTCTACAAGGGCTCTCTTTTCAAAGACTGACGCACGGATCTCCAAAACTGACGGTAGGCACATGAACAGGTCAGCTAATTGAAAGAACTCATTTTCGTTCACCACAGTCAAGACATATCTTTTTGTTAATGGAACACATTTTTGCGCACGTATTTTTAACAGCATTTAGAACATCTTTTTGTAGTTAAGGCATGGGTATACGTGGCATCGCCACACCTTTGATTTTTCTGGCTGATCCGGTCCCGCCTGGATTTGCTCTGTTATCATTTTCAAAATGTTTGTAAATAACTCCGTCCATTGCAGTCTGAAAAGCCTAAAAAACTTCTGGAAATCATTTTCCTCTCTTTGATATATGCTTTGATCAATGCCATGTCGAGTTTCTTTTATAAGATACCTTCCATAGAAATATCCAGATTGTGCCGTTATTTTTAGGTTTTCTTCGCAAACATTCTCTTCTTCTGTCTCTTCATCGTCCTCTGTGTCGATCAGTTTCGAGATCAGATATTTCCGTTTCAGTGTCACTAAATTCGGCTGCGTATTGAAGAGAAGCTGGTGTGTCCAGTGAGTCAACTGTCTTCACTAGCTAACAGTAATTCTAAAATTTGATCATCATTCACGCATCGCTCCATTCTACCTAAAACAGTTAGAAACGATTTGTGGTAACAAATAAGAAAAGTAACGTTTACAATTTTGTAGGGTAGATTTCGATCCCAAGTGGTACGGAAATAATGGCCGCTGGCGAACACCTGCCTGTACAACGCAAATGCGCCGCCAATATCAACATTACTCGGAAGAGGAGAGGCAGTGTGGCTATAGGAACGAAACTATAAACTAAAGACTGACATAAGGGGTGATAAAATACCTCACAAATGTAGTTTAGGGTTAAACACAGCTACCAGTAAAATAATGTACACCTTCAGGGTTGAATTGCCGTAGAATACGCTGAAAATTATTTCAGATAACAACGCTAGGCCTTGCAGCAGCCCCACCTTCATGGCGATATAATAAATAGCAAGTCATAAAGGCAGGACTGCTACAGGGCCTAGCGTTTTATCTGAAATAAAAATACATAACAATTAGCACAATGCAGTCGTCGGCAAGGGGTGGCGTCTTTGAATAATAACCAAAACGTTCTCGGTCCCGAGTTCGAATACAGCCATCGCTTAAATTTTGATTAATAATCAACATTGGCGGCCTTGTCAAAGAGGGCGGAGGAGCGGACAATGGTTCAGGGCACTCTGTTGTCCTTGGGATGGGAAACTGCCCCTAAAGGCGGAATAATCATCAATGATCAACGGCATCAGAATGCAGAAGGCAATGGAAACCACTGCATTAAAGATACATAACGGTTATCCATGTGGCCTGTAATTTTAAAACTGTGGTGATCTCTCGATTGGCAAAAGATTTCGGAATGGTCCCCCATTCGGATCTCTGAAAGGCGACTACCAAGGGGGAGATGCCCATGAGAGAATAATTGAGTATTGAATAACCAAAGAAAGGGTAGCGTTCTACGAGTTGGGGTGTGGAATGTTAGAAGCTTGAACGTGATAGGGAAGCTAGGAAATCTGAAAAGGAAAATGAAAAGTCATAATCTAGGTATAGCGGGGGGAGAGGGGGGGGGGAGGGTCAGTAAAGTGAAGTGAAAAGAAGACAAGGATTTCTGGTCAGATGAGTATAGGGTAATATCAAGAGCAGCAGAAAATGGTGAAACCGGAGTAGGATTCGTTATGATTGGGAAGGTAGGGAAGAGAGTGTGTTACTGTTAGCAGTTCAGTGATCGGGTTGTTCTCACTGAATCGACAGAAAACCAACACCGACAACGATAGTTCAAGTAAATATGCCGTCGTCGCCAGCTGAAGAGGAATAGAGAGAAAGTACATGAAGATACTGAATGGGTAATGCTGCACATAAAGGGAAATGACAATGAAATAGTTTCAGGGCACTGGAATGCAGTTGTAGGGGAAGGACTAGAACAAATGGTTACAGGAGAATATGGGCTTGGTACTTGGAGGGAGAGAGGAGAAAGGCTAATTCAGCTTGTAAAGACTAATTCAGCTTGTAATAGAGAATATTCTCTTCAGTAATCACAGGAGGAGGAGGTCCGGGGGGACATACGGGACAGATTTGAGTTAGATTACATCATGGTCAAACAGATGTTCCGAAATCTGATACTAAATTGTAACGCTTAGCCAGAAGCAGATATAGACTCAGATCACAATGTAGTTATGATGAAGAGTAGACAGAAGTTTAAAAGGTTTAATATGCAAGGAAGATTCAATACGCAAAGAAGCTGGATACGAAAATAAGAAATGAAGAGATACGCTTGAAGTTCTCTGAGGCTATAGGCATTGCGATAGTGAATAGCTCAGTACGCAGCACAATAGAAGAAGAATTTACATCTCTAAATGGGGGACACACAGAATTTGGTAAGAAACATGTAAGTACAAAGAAGGTAACTGTGAAGGTACCATGGAAAACAGAGGAAATAATTCAGTTGATTGATGAAAGAGGGAAATTTAGAAATACAAGTCGCTGAGGAATGAAATAAACAGGAAGTGCAGAGAAGCTAAGACGAAACGGCTGCATGAAAACTGTGAAGAAATCGAGACGGAAAAGAAGGACTGACTCAGCATACAACAACCTTCGATGAAGCTAAAAGCAGGGGTGGTAACATTAAGAGTGCAACCGGAATTCCACTGTTAAATGCAGAGGAAAGAGCGGATAGGTGGAA
This sequence comes from Schistocerca serialis cubense, assembly GCF_023864345.2. Classification (NCBI taxonomy): domain Eukaryota; kingdom Metazoa; phylum Arthropoda; class Insecta; order Orthoptera; family Acrididae; genus Schistocerca; species Schistocerca serialis. Next base: position 227,399,232 of record NC_064638.1, read on the forward strand.
AGAGTACACTGAAGTCTTCTATGGGAAGGAAGATCTGTTTGATGTGATGGAAGAAGAAAGAGGAGTCGATTCAGAAGAGCTAAGAGATCCAGTATTAGAATTTAAAAGAGCTGTGGAAGACTTAAGATCAAATAAGGTAGAAGGGATAGATAAAATACCATTAGAGTTTCTAAAATCAATGCGGGAAGTGGCAACAAAACGGCTATTCATGTTGGTATGTAGAATGTATGAGTCTGGCGATATACCATCTGACTTTCGGACAAATATCATCTACATAATTCCGAATACTGCATGAGCTGACAAATGCGAGAATTGTCGCACAATCAGCTTGACAGCTCATGCATTCAAGTTGCTGACAAGAAGAGTACACAGAAAAATGAAAAACAAACAACTGAGTATGTGTTAGATGATTGTCGGTTTGTCTTTAGAGAAGGTAAAGGCAGCAGCGACGCAATTCAGGCATTGCGGTTATTAATGGAAGCAAGACTAAGGAAAAATCAAAAGTTTAACAAAGGATTTCTTGACCTGGAAAAAGAGTTCGACAGTATAATGTGGTGCAAGATGTTCGAAATTCTGACAAAAATAGGGGTAAGTTATAGGGAGAGATGGATAATATACAGGAGAGATGGAAAATATACAATATATACAAAATCCAGGAAGGAATAATAAGAGTGGACGGTCAAGAACGAAGCGCTCGGTTTAAAAAGAGTGTAAGACAGTGATGTAATCTTTCATCCCTGCTCTTCAATCTGTACACCGAAGAAGCAATAATGGAAATAAAAAAAGTTCAAGAGTGGAATCAAAATTCAAGGCGAAGGGATATCAATGATAAGATTCGCTGTTGACATTGTTGAGTGAAAGTCAAAAAGAATTACGTGACATGCTGAGTGGAATGAACAATCTAATGAGTACTGTATATGGACTGAGAGTAAATCGAAGAAAGGCGAAAGTAATGAGAAGCAGCAGAAATGAAGACAGCAAGAGACTTAAACATCAGGAATGACGGTCACGAAGTAAATGAAGTTAAAGAATTCTGCTACCTAGGCAGCAAAATAACCTATGACGGTCGGAGCAAAAAGGACATTAAGAGCAGACTAGCACTGGTTAAATGGGCGTTCCTGGCCAAGAGAAGTCTTCTAGTATCAAACATAGGCCTTAATGTGAGGAAGAAATTTCTGAGAATGTACGTTTAGAACGTATCATTGTAATGTAGTGAAACATGTGCTTTGGGAACACCGGAACAGAAGAGAATCGAGGCATTCGAGATATGGAGCTATAGACGAATGTTGAAAATTAGGTGGAGTGCTAAGGTAAGGAATGAAAAGGTTCTGCGCAGAATCGGAGAGGAAAGGAGTATACAGAAAACAATGAAAGAAGGAGGGACAGGTTGACAGGACATCTGTTAGACATCAGGGAACTACTAGAGGTAGCTGTAGAGGGTAAAAACTGTAGAGGAAGACAGAGATTGGAAGACATCCACCAAATAATTGAGGGGACAGGTTGCAACTGCTGCTCTGAGATGGAAAGGTTGCTAAAGGTGAGGATTTCGTTGCGGGCCGCATCCAACCAATCAGAAGGCTGATTTAAAAAAAATAGCAAACTTAAGTTGAAAGGCGGTCAGACACAGGCTTCTGGACAACGCTATTCTTGTGCACTGTCATTCAAGAGCACGCGTTACAGTTAATATCTGCTTCAGTCTCATCAGCACGACTATCCAGGGAGGCAAGGTACTAGACACTGTCCAGTTTTCCGGAACAGAAAACGATGTCTCATGTTAGTAACATGTGGCTGCTAGCTCAGGCCCGCTCTCCATCACGCTGCATCCATTACTGGGTACATGAACTTGTCGCTCCGTCTGTTCAGATGACTCCCGTCTCAGTTGTTCCATACTTGTCCTTCCTTGTTGGCTTTCTGCGGATTGTCGTTTCTCCTTTAGTTTCCAGTCCCCAAGATTACAATGGCCACCCCATCCTCCAAGAACAAGTGGCCACAATCACTGGCAGCCAGCAGCACGCCACCGCCTGTCCTCCCTAGGACGGCTACTCGCCAGCCAACATCCTGAACCAGCCACTCCAGGGCATAAGCAACACTGGATGGGAGCGTCATCCATGGCCCAACACTGCACGAAATTCTCATCCTGTTAGAGCTGCCCACAGTTCCTGGCGTTGGTTCCAAACTGTTCCTAGCTGCTTATCACACACCGGACTTCTTTCCAAGAGTACCCATAAGACAGTCTGTAGAGGAAGGATCAGGCTATATATTGGAGTATGGAGTATTTTTTGTACCATGGTAGTTCCAGTCAAACCCTCTTAAACAACCTACGTAACACCAAGACTTGAACTATTTTCTTCACGTAAAAACACCTGACTGATTATATTTTTTAAGTTTCTTCAGGGATACGAGAGCTGGTGGAGAGAGGGGGGGGGGGGTGCGGGGGCGTTGCCCACTTGCTTCCAAGCATGAGCGGCGTTGCTGCTTTCCACTATCTCTGACAATTGCACTGACCTTCTCTACTTTGCAGTTCAGCACTGCTGCAGAGAGAGTGCGTCATTAGTGGTGGCGTCAAATGCCAAGTGGGGACATCAATAGTGCGGTGACCATTATTTCAAACAGTAAATTAATGTTTAATAATCGGAGGTCGTTGCAGGTCCTACTCATATGGTTGCATACTACTGATTGACGCTTTTGCAAAGACCCAATAATTACCAGCACGTTAACCAACTGCATAAAATTTTTTTTTCTTATTATGTGATTGGAAAATACAGTCAAAAGCCTGAATAACGCTCTTCTCCAAAATGGTTCAAATGGCTCTGAGCACCATGGGACTTAACATCTGAGGTCATCAGTCCCCTAGGCTTAGAACTACTTAAACCTAACTAACCTAAGGACATCACACACATCCATGCCCGAGGCAGGATTCGAACCTGTGACCGTAGCAGTAGCCCGGTTCCGGACTGAAGCGCCTAGAATCGCTCGGCCACAGCGGGCGGCCCTCTTTTCCAGCGCGGACCGCTGCACAACATGGCGGAAGACATCAGTGACGTACTGGTAAGATACCGACAGGGATGTGGAGTCATGCCGACAACAGCATCATCTTCACTACGTTTCTCAGCTGAGGATTCTTGGTACAAGGAGCCCAATCAAGGTGGACCCACAGATTCTCGATTGGGTTTAAATGTGGGGAGTCTGGAGGCCAGGGGAGTACGGTAAACTCATCCTGGTGTTCTTAGAACCACGCCGGTACACTTCGAGCTGTGTGACACGTTGCATCGTCCTGCTAGTAGATACCATCTTCTGAGGACAAACAAACTACAGATGCGGTTGGACATTGTCCTCATGGATAGATGCATACTTTTACTAATCCATTGTGCCTTCCAGAATGACGTGATCATCCAGTGAATAATACTAAAACATTCCCCAAAACGTAACACTCCCTGCATCGGGCTTTCCGACTATTGTTGAAGGGTGTTTGCTTACAGAAGTTACCCGCAGTACACGCGAATAGCCATCTTGCTGATGGAGCATAAAACGTGATTCATCCAAAAAGGTCGCCTATCGCGACTTATCAGATGTGCATTTGAGGTACTGGCGTGCAAATTCCAGCCTTAGTCGCCGATAACAACAGGCAAGATGGTTGCTTCAACATGGTGCCTGCTGCAGGGGCCCATAAGCTGCAACAGTCACTGAATTGACGCTGCTCGTAGCCCACTATTCCATCTGAGCGGTCAGCTGCTCAATAGTTACACGTCTGTTCGCCGTACACATGTCTGCAGTCGTCATTCACCCCTGTCATCTATAGCCTGTAGCGTACCAAATTTTCCTGGGTGACGGTTTTGGATAGTGCTGTTTTGCAAGGCATGGTAAACTTTGACCAAGGCAGCACACGAACTGTTCACAAAGGTATCCATTTCGGAAATTTTTCGAACCTTGGCCCAAAAGCCAACGATCTTGCCCTTTTGGACGTGAGATAAATCGCTCCTTTTCCGCATTACGATAACGACTGCAATGTTTTCAGAAACGCTTGATCACCCTCCGCTGCTAGTCCTCCCACCTGCCGCCTGTGAGTGGTCATTGCACGTTAAGGTCGAACATAGGTGGTGCTGCAAACGTCGTTGCAGGCAAATAAAGGTGAGCGGTTGTATTTCATTTAAATTTTTATTAAGAAATAAGTGAATATTTCTGCTCAGGTTAAACTTACGCAACAAGAGTAGATTAAGAAGTAAATGAATAGTTCTGCCCAGCGTAAAATTACTTAACTAGAGCAAAACTGAATTTACAAATTGGAGGCGTAGTTTATATCCTTTTCTTATATTATGCCATGTATGAGGATCAATTATAAGATCTTTCCACCTCTCCACCCACTAGAAGGGTGGAAATGGTAGACTTACCCACAATTACTCGCAATACAGTGTCACCAACTGTAGTGGAAAAGGATTCCACTTTGGCTGCTTTGGATTAAGAAGTGTATCACTAGTTTCAGATCGTTTAAAACGACAGTTTACGGGTTCTGTTGTACGAGAAATGCAATTATCTTGTATTGTATCTTCCGACTTCCTGTTCAGGAAATGTACGACAATTTGTTGATTATATGTCACTTCTGGAAGATTATGTAGGTTTTTAATTTACTATGAACTATCCCATTTGCATGCTATACCTGATGAGATGATAATCAAAAATAACGCTCGTTCTTATTAATTTTCAGAGGAAGACCAATGTTTAAAATATGGTAAGATGTTTAAAATGTCTGGTCTAATATGAACCAATGAAGGTTCATAATTCCACTTGAAGAACCACCTCGTATACCTCAAGTCATGTGAGACAAGGAGTGAAGCGTGAGGGTCAGTTTTACGCGAGTTTACACCCTCGTTCAGGCAAATTCTGACCTCATGCCTAACCTCCACTTCATAAAATAACATGCACAATAAAAATACGATAAAAGACACAACAAAGTTTACACGATACGCAGACAGAGGACGACGCGTGTCCCCTTTCTCTGGTTAACTGACGGCTGTGGCGACGGTGAAGGCTCCTGATCACGAAGTTAAAACACAGGGTTTTTAAAAAAGATGGACCTTATTTCATTTGTTTTTATTTCATGAAATATAAATTGGACATTTCATAACCTATCTTTCTTGCTATGTCACAACCAAATTGAACACGCTCTGCTTTGTCATTTTCAACAAGAGCCAACAAAAGTCGTAAGCGCCATGCCTTGTACAGCAAACGGCGTCTCAAAACTCGTCATACAGTTGGTTGATGTATTCCTAGTTCTCTACTAACTCTGTAGGTGTTATACACTAAACGTCCTTCAGTTTGTTTCATGTTCTCATCTGACACACGCGGTGTCAGCTCATGTTTCGACCTTTGCAGAGCTACTCAAACGAAAGGCTTATGCTTTTCGTAGTTGATAGTTCGATGCCAAATTGGAGATGAAGTGCACTCCGTAATGGAACTGTCGACTCACTTGGTTGAACTCAAGAATGCAGTGAGCCTTGAGCTGACATGAACTGGCTGTTGTGTTATCGCGAGCCTCATAGCTGCTGTTTACGCACTCTAGCGGCGGTAATAGAAATCTTAGATCGTCTTCTATCCAATGGTGTGTACATTATTAATATCCAGTTTATACTTTATGGCCGGCCGCGGTGGTCTAGCGGTTCTAGGCGCTCAGTCCGGAGCCGCGCGACTGCTACGGTCGCAGGTTCGAATCCTGCCTCGGGCATGGATGTGTGTGATGTCCTTAGGTTAGTTAGGTTTAAGTAGTTCTAAGTTCTAGGGGACTGATGACCACAGATGTTAAGTCCTATAGTGCTCAGAGCCATTTGAACCATATACTTTCTGGAATAAAAACTATCTATATGCCTCCGTAAGAGCATTAACATGCGTTAGCGTCAATATAATCCTTGTGCAGTCAGCCTCAAATGATGCGTCTCCCAATTTCCGCAATAGTGCCTAACGAAAAGAATGTGTCTTCTCTCCGGGAATTCCCACTTGAATTTCTGAAGCATCTCAGTAATACATGCGTGCTGATCGAACTTAGCGGGAACAAATCTAGCATCTCTCCACTGAAATGTTTTGATATCCACCTCCTTGAACCCTAAAAAATCAAATTGCCAAATCATGAGAACGGCTGTCTCTGTAAGAAGGGTTAAATGGTAGTAAAGAGCCAGTAGACGAAAAGATGTTCAGGCACACTAAGGAAAACATTCCTACGAAGGCCTGCAGCGCTCTGCTACCATGGCGTTCCCTTTAAGGCGGTAAGACGGCAAGTCAGGACTGAGTATCAAAGTGCATCACCCTCCTACCGGATTCAGCCGCCGGGGGTGCTTTCAAGTGGTCCCGTTTGTTCGGAAGACGGATAACAAGGCCGCAGCTTCGGCCTTTGTGACGGGCGTGAATTCGGATGAAACACGGGCGAGCCGCCAAGGAGCGGATCAACTACTTCTCAAATTCGTTAACTCTGAAATTTACGCATCTAAGTTCCAAACTATAGTAAGATATTAAGCAAGAGGCAGAGTTAGTCTCTTTCTTGTATAAGGGGCGAGGAAAGTATTTGCATTATTTCCAGTGCTTTTCTCGTCGGAGTGTACGGGACTGATTCCTTAGCTTAACGTTGGCCGAGATCTATTTTATTTTTGTACACTATTTATCTTGCTCGTGGCGACAAGTGCGAGGACTACAATGCAGTCAGCTAACAGCTCACGCACCTAAGTTGCTGACAAGAGTAGTATACAGAAGAAAGAAAATAAAATCACAGAGCTGTCGTATAACGATCAGATTGGCTTTAGGAAAGGTAAAGGCATCATAGAGGCAGTTCTGATGTTACGGTTAATAACACTTGTTAACGAATTTTCAACTTGTTTCTGTTCCTGGTAAATGGGTGATTTACGTACTTTTGGAATGCTGAATACACTGGTAAAATCAGTTTTTCTCTGTGGCTTCACATTTCCTAAATACACAGGAGTATAAAAAAATGATAATACGAAAATTGACACAATTAGGTCAAACAAAAATACACATTGAGAACGTTTGAAATCAATCTTATTTTGTATGTACACTCCTGGAAATTGAAATAAGAACACCGTGAATTCATTGTCCCAGGAAGGGGAAACTTTATTGACACATTCCTGGGGTCACATACATCACATGATCACACTGACAGAACCACAGGCACATACACACAGGCAACAGAGCATGCACAATGTCGGCACTAGTACAGTGTATATCCACCTTTCGCAGCAATGCAGGCTGCTATTCTCCCATGGAGACGATCGTAGAGATGCTGGATGTAGTCCTGTGGAACGGCTTGCCATGCCATTTCCACCTGGCGCCTCAGTTGGACCAGCGTTCGTGCTGGACGTGCAGACCGCGTGAGACGACGCTTCATCCAGTCCCAAACATGCTCAATGGGGGACAGATCCGGAGATCTTGCTGGCCAGGGTAGTTGACTTACGCCTTCTAGAGCACGTTGGGTGGCACGGGATACATGCGGACGTGCATTGTCCTGTTGGAACAGCAAGTTCCCTTGCCGGTCTAGGAATGGTAGAACGATGGGTTCGATGACGGTTTGGATGTACCGTGCACTATTCAGTGTCCCCTCGACGATCACCAGTGGTGTACGGCCAGTGTAGGAGATCGCTCCCCACACCATGATGCCGGGTGTTGGCCCTGTGTGCCTCGGTCGTATGCAGTCCTGATTGTGGCGCTCACCTGCACGGCGCCAAACACGCATACGACCATCATTGGCACCAAGGCAGAAGCGACTCTCATCGCTGAAGACGACACGTCTCCATTCGTCCCTCCATTCACGCCTGTCGCGACACCACTGGAGGCGGGCTGCACGATGTTGGGGCGTGAGCGGAAGACGGCCTAACGGTGTGCGGGACCGTAGCCCAGCTTCATGGAGACGGTTGCGAATGGTCCTCGCCGATACCCCAGGAGCAACAGTGTCCCTAATTTGCTGGGAAGTGGCGGTGCGGTCCCCTACGGCACTGCGTAGGATCCTACGGTCTTGGCGTGCATCCGTGCGTCACTGCGGTCCGGTCCCAGGTCGACGGGCATGTGCACCTTCCGCCGACCACTGGCGACAACATCGATGTACTGTGGAGACCTCACGCCCCACGTGTTGAGCAATTCGGCGGTACGTCCACCCGGCCTCCCACATGCCCACTATACTCCCTCGCTCAAAGTCCGTCAACTACACATACGCTTCATGTCCACGCTGTCGCGGCATGCTACCAGTGTTAAGGACTGCGATGGAGCTCCGTATGCCACGGCAAACTGGCTGACACTGACGGCGGCGGTGCACAAATGCTGCGCAGCTAGCGCCATTCGACGTCCAACACCGCGGTTCCTGGTGTGTCCGCTGTGCCGTGCGTGTGATCATTGCTTGTACAGCCCTCTCGCAGTGTCCGGAGCAAGTATGGTGGGTCTGACACTCCGGTGTCAATGTGTCCTTTTTTCCATTTCCAGGAGTGTATTTGTGGGCATGATGCCAATAAAAGATCCAAATTAGTTCAGAAGATATTTTCACCTTTAATCGTCTTTGGGTTTTGAAAAAATGCGACGACCGAGGTCTTCTTTTGTTTGCCGTTTCATCACTCTCCCTAACAAGACCCCAGTAGTAGTCACTCATCATCGAAGGGTTCCAATGGCCTTGGTAACGGTGTTCCATGGTAAGAATGTTGAAAGGTGGCTACACTGAGCCACAGCGCCAGAGATTGCGCCAAAGAGTATTATTCAGCCGCCTCCACTGGCAGTGCTTGTCGAGATGTGGCAGTAGTCAGTGCTTGTTGAGAAGTAGTAGTAGTCAAGTCGTTGTTGAGATGTCGTCGTAGTGAGTGCTTGTGCAGATCTTGCTGAGAGGATATTGATAGCTGTGCTATTTGTGGCCATGTTGTATGCAGTTGTTTGATGGGCTAGACAGCAGATGTTGTTCGAATAGAGATATTGTAATGATCAGAGTGCTTTTCGTCAATATATATGAAGGTAAAAACATTCCTTTTTTTTCATAATGTCTTAAACAATGCCTCGTCACAGGTTCAGTCAACAAAGCATCTGGCTCGTGTTCTTGTATTAGAGTGTAATTCTGGTTTTCTTGCGCAATTATAGTATTTCTATTTTTTTAATTACTTCAGTATAAATGTTATTTAAAATTTCTTGTCTTATTGAAGAAGAACCGTGCCAGATGTGTACGTTGAATCACACTTCCACACACAGAACAGTTACACTTGTGCTTTGGTTTCGTACGTTTTATAGTTGCTGGGGACTTAATTAATTAATTGTGTTAACGGAAATTTTCTTTCATTCTTTGTTGTTATTCTATGCAGTCAGATTGCGTACTAAAACTAGTCAGGGCCAACCGTTTACGAGACTTCGTAATCGGACAGACAGACTAAAAAAAATTAAAAAGTATTTGCATTCATTATTATTTAATTAAGCCCCCATGCACGTGGCGACCGCTGCTTCGGATCGTCCCGTGGAATTCTTCTGATTGTATAAATAGCAGACAGTAGTATTGTTGTAGTAATTCGTAGTTTAGTAATTGTAGTCTATATTGCATGTGTAGATTTGGCAATTGTCATTCTTCTAATGGTATTTTTTTTGCAGAATTTAATTTTTGTTGTCTTGTATATGGGTTTGAAAATTTTGTGCAATTATGAAGATTTCGATTGTTCGTTAATCGTGTTTGAGGGAAGCATTTCGTGTGAATGATATTCTTGGTGATAAAGTGTCATTCTGTGTAATTTTCGTATTGTGACGAGTTTTGTATGTTTTGTAAATGATTACGCGATCGATGAAAAAGGCAAAAATGATGGATAGTGAGAATGACGAAATTGTTAACATGGCGAACTCGCCAACACAGGAGAACAGTGTGATGATAATGAAGTTGAAAACAATTTAATAAGTCGGGAAATTAGTCCGGAACCAATTCAAAACTTTTCACAATTACAAAATTTTCAGAATTCGAGATTAATGACAGAAGATTCTGGAACAGTATCGAACACAGATAGCTTTACAGCTATGACGAAGGAAGCTGGTTTTGTGGGAAATGTTAGGGGCGAAAAGAATTTTGAACCAGTTAATATGGAGCAGTTGATGGGTGTAATATTAAATTTGGGATCTGAATTAAAAACACGGTTAGACTCACAAATAGGAACAATGGAAACACGGTTAGACTCACTGGAATCACAGTTGGGGTCACATATAGGAACAATTAAAACAGAGATGGAAACAATGGGAATACGGTTAGATTCACGAATAGGCACATGTTTCAAAAACATGAAAGATGAATCAAAGAAAGAAATTAGAGAAGAAGTACAACCGATTTCGAATGCTCACAATAATAGTTTAATTTCAATAGAAATCAGACAAAAGGAACAGGATAGAGAACAGGAAGAAAGAGATCGCGTGATAGTACAAAACTTTTCAGAGTTAAATTTACAACGTGCACACGATAAGGAAGAAATATTTGAGAGAATCGAGGAATCCGTACCAAATGACAGATTAAATAACCTAACACAACAGTATGAACGGTTAACTACTAAATGTGTTAATACTGAAACCCGAGTCGTGGCACTTACGGAAGACGAAAATAAACAGAAAGAACAATTAGGTGACTTATCGGAAAGAGTTGAGGAGATTTCAGATAAATTGACAAATCTTACTTTAAATGGGGATAGAGATTCAGATGATACAGCTCCATTGCCATTTGCAGAAACAGAAAAGTACCAGAGCATAAATAAACGTGATGAAAATCAGGGAAAATTTAATGAACGCGTTAAAAGGGAATTGGAGGCGTTAAGAAAGCAAGTGAAACAAATAGAAAGCGAAATCGTAGGAAAGGACAGTAGAAGAAATTTAGAATCACAGATAGCAGAGGGGTTTGAAGAAAATAATTTGGTTCATTTACGGGATGCAACAAGACAGCGCCAGGCGCGCGAACTTGACAATAATCGACATTCGGACTGGGACAGACGTGGTAGGTCTTTGCCGCCACGAGGAGAAAACTTTGACTATAAACACTTCTTAACTGTTCGGAAATTTTAGATCTTTTGCAATTCTAAGAATGCCATACATCCATGTGCATGGTTAGATCAATTTATATACGAACTTCCACCAAATTGGCCACTAAGTCACAAACTGGAATTTATGTGCGGCTATTAAAGTCCCCAGGGGATTCTCTACACTAAGTGAATATGTGCCGTAGCGTGCACAGGGCCCCGAGCTGTAGTGGTGCTATTTCCCTTTTAGTTTTCTGCACCACTGCCTACTCTTTTACTATTCTTTGCATCTATCAGAACAACTCTTCAACTATCAATCTATCTAGACAGTCGATAAAGAATAACTGGATATGACTATTTTACCCAAAAGTGATTTCGGAAATTACCATTTGGACTTACTGTATCTTCTGCAGCATTCATTCGTAGTTTAAACGAAATTTTACCTGTTTATCTTCGTGACAATATTACTTCATATGTTGACGATATTCTTATTGCTAAACGTTCTTGAAGTGAGCACAACAAAATTTTGGATTCATTATTACGTATTTTTGCAAGAGTTGGCATTACAGTGAACTTGATAAAAAACTGAATTTGGTCGTTCTCAGGTGAAATTTCTTGGTCGTGTTATTTCTACAGAAGGTATTCTTCCTGATCCAGAGAAACTAGATGCTATTCGTAATTATGCTGTTCCTACCACAAAACGTGAGGTTCGTAGTTTCCTTGGTGTCTGTAATTTTCTTAGACGCTTTGTTAGATTGGACAATTTGGCCACACCTCGTTTATGTGAACTATCTGGAAAGAATTCTAATTGGTGTTGGGATGAGGAAGCTCAGTCAGAATTTGAACAACTTCGTGATGCTTTAGTTGCTGCTCCACTTCTTTCACATCCGGATTTATCTAAAGATTTTTGTTTGGCGACAGACTCGTCATGCAAAGGCATAGGTGCACACTTATTTCAAGAGATAGAAGAAAACGGCGTTGTAGTGCAGAAAACTATTTCCGATCTGTTCTTGCCAAATGCAAATTATGTCAAAAGGCTAAGCCGCCAACTATTTCTCACAGAGCACCATTGTTTCCTATCATTCCAGCGAAATGAAAGGACATGGCTACAGTCGATTTGTTCGGTCCAGTGGTTCGTTCTACTAATGGGTTTGCATACATTTTCGTAGCAGTGGAATTGACATCAAAATATGTGTGTTTTACACCTTTATGCAAAGCAACAGCTCGTTCAGTATCTAATGCTTTCATCAAACATTTTCTTAAAGAAGTCGGTCATGTTGATAACGTTATATCAGATAATGGATCACAGTTTCACTCTAAAATTTGGCTTCGTACTCTAAGACGTCGTAAAATTAAACCAATTTTCATTTCACTTTTTCACCCTCAATCTAACGATTCAGAGAGATGGATGAAGGAAATCAATAAATTGTGTCGACTTTATTGTCATCCGAATGAACTCCCTAATGATTCAACTTCTTTACCGCCTATATTGATACTAAAAAATAAAGCACCGACAAATCGCATTTCTGAAATCGTTCCTTTTCCGCCTTCACGGAAACTGCGGCATACGGAAGTTGTCAACCTGGCTCTACAAAATATTGCATCTGCGGCTGCTAGAAGAGAGAAATTAGCTAAACGTCCGGGTCGTTTAAAAACCTTGTCAGTTGGTCAAAAGGTGTTAATTAAGTCTCACCGTTTGTCTCACAAAGGAAAGGGCTTGTGTCGCAAATTTTTTCTGCTTTATAACGGTCCATACAGAGTTCGCAAAATTATTCATGATAACACTGTCGAAGTAGAAACTCTTAAATCTCGGCCCTCTAAGGGAATACATCATATATCGAACGTTAAAATTTTTGTGGGATGACATACTTTTGAGAAACCAACAGTTATACGTAAACATACGGAGAGTTGAAGGATACCGCGCCGTGTTCCGGCGGCGGCACATACTCAAAGCAACAGTCAAGTCTGCGCGCCGCACAAGGCAGTCGTTGACCGCAAACAATTACTTCCTACGTCACGCGTACCTACAGCTGATCGAGCGCTCAGTGCGAATGCATTGACAGCCGTAAACAAATCCACAGTCTAATTTCTTCAAATAAATTCAGTATAAAGCTATAGTGACTTGATAAATTATGTTATTAACGTTCAGTAATTGTCAGGATACGGTTGTAGAAAGTATTTAAGAACTTCAGGTAAATTCTGTGTGTGTCCGACATTAAGAGGACTTGCTATCGAGAAAATTTCAGGAAGAATATAATTTCGAAGAAGAAACTAATAAACTAAAAAGATAACTATTAATTGAGTTTATTTTCAGGTAACATATTACCACTTAGGTACGTGCTTTAGACGTAATTTGCTGCTCGCGATTACGTGATTTATACTTTGTGCTAAATTTTATGTTCTATGAATTTACTTGGGAAGCGACGTGCTTGCGTACATTTGCTGATTTTGACAATGTTTTATTAATGAACAAGGTTGTTAATTACGTATATTATGCATCGCTTGGCTGCACTGCTTTTTCACTGATGTCATTTTTTTTTAATTATGTGTCTGCAGTGCTTATGTGTTTAAATTATAATTGTCACATGATTAATTGTACTGACTGTGGTTATGTATGTAAGTTATACTTTGTGATTTATCTGCTTGCGCCTTCATGTTTACTTATTAAGATTACATATGAACATTTATTTGCTTATGCTGATATGATGCTAATGACCTGTTTATTATGTAAGATACATAATTGCTGTTTTGCGTATGGATTGCATATTTACATATTTCTGTTTTGTTGTCATAACTACTCCTTAATTTGGTATATAGAAATGCTGATATACTGGGTATGAACATGGAGTTTAGGTTACATTATGGTATTAATTACAGATTGTTCGCTTGGCAGAGCCTCGTTGTAGAAATTGTGCTGCATCCACTTGTTGACATTCTGTTCTCCACTGGTATATTTACCCGCTATTGCATGTTTTGCTTACGCTCAGTGCCTTATATTTTTAAGATAAGAAAATGAACTGCTATAATTCTACGAACGACATTGGTACAAGAAACTTCACAGAAGTCACATGAGCTGGAGGTTTTATGGAAGCTGTATAAATTTATGCTACTAGGAAGGAAGCTAACGACATGACACACCAACACTAGGTTTAGACCATTGACAGTTATTACACTGCATTCTTCGGGAGCAATTGAAATAGCAAGTGACACTTGACACAAGAAATACTCCACATGTTTGCTTCTGTTTTGCCATGATTCTTGAAGTGGTGTACACACTGTGAAAAATTATGATCATACACACTCCGTACTCGTACTTGCTTACTGAAAGTTATTCAAACTAAAGGCTGTTGTAGGTCATGTATGCATTTCTTTTATTTAATGATGGATAAGGTAACCAAAATGTATTTTATAATTCATAATGAGTAGAAGATTTGGGTCAGATGGATTACACAGAGATTGTGTGTGGACATTGTGTCTTCGGATGGTATGGGATTGTGAATTGAAGTTTGGACTAGGATTTTATCTGTACTTGTTCGAGGAGACTGACTAGAGGAAAGAGTCATTATGGAAGGGAAATGATATTGGTAATAAGGTTAATATGTATCGGCGTATTGAAGAGGTATTATTGAGGTATTGAGATTATGTGAAGTCAATGATTATTGGAGTTTTGGTGGACAAGAGGTAAGGTAAATGATATTGATGATAAGATTTATATGTATCGACGTAAGAGGTATTATTGAAGTATTAAGATTATGTGATGCTGATGATTATTGGAGTTTTGGTGGATAAGAGGTAAAGTAAGTGAGGAGCATTTTTTTTGTTGGTTTATATGGAACAAGGAGGATGAAGATGGCAGACTAGAACACTCAAGTAGAAGGAAGATTGTCTACACACACACTTTGTTAAATCACTAAGCAGTATATACTTTTTTTGGAGAGAGGAAGTAATTGCATATCTTGACACACTGACAGTTGTTCAGCAACCGTACATTTTGATTTGGCTTGGCAAACATTGGTCTTGACTTGATGACTACATCGTTGACTAACTATTATTGACTGTTATACATTGCTGCCACTACTACTTGATACACAAGTTGAACATAAAATTTGGACAGAATTGCATTTACACAGTTAACACTATTCAATTACACAGTAGCACTTAATGTGGATGAAAGATGAGTGAGTGTGTTTTGTGTGTTTTCCTTTCCTAATCCCAAATAATTAGTACCGACCTATCTCCTAAATATTATTTTACTACTTTGTTGTGGCTTGCACTGACACCCATACATATTATAGGTTTACTGATATTTGTGTATTTGTAATATTTAATATGACAATTATCTGATATCATTTGTGTGTTATTATAATTCGTATGTTTCGTGTAAGAGCATTGATAATAATTTTCTAAAAGCAATTGTGTGTACCTTCAAACCGTTGTTCGTGCTATTCAACATTGCTGGGTGCCACTTGGAAATGTTTCATTTGTGCTGATAAACACTGATGAACTGACTAATTAGTGATAGTGAATATTATGGACTGTTACCCGCACTTGTTCAACATGATGAGTGCCACTAGGAGATGTTTAATTTCTGCTGATGAACGGTGATGAACTGTCTGATTAGTGATACTGAATATTATGGACTGTTACCTGCACTTGTTCAACATAATGGGTGCCACTTGGAAATGTTTAATTTCTGCTGATAAACTCTAATGAACTGTCTGGTTAGTGATAGTGAATATTATGGACTGTTACTTGCACTTGTTCAACGTGATGGGTGCCACTTGGAAATGTTTAATTTCTGCTGATGAACTCTGATGAGCTGTCTGATTAGTGATAGTGAATATTATGGACTGTTACCTGCACCTGTTCAACATTAATGGGTGCCACTTGGAAATGTTTAATTTCTGCTAATGAACTCTGATGAACTGTCTAATCAGTGATAGTGAATATTAGGGACTGTTACCTGCAATTGTTTAACATTGGTGGGTGCCACTTGGAAATGTTTAATTTCTGCTAATGAACTCTGATGAACTGTCTGATTAGTGATAGTGAATATTATGGACTGTTACTTGCACTTGTTCAACGTGATGGGTGCCACTTGGAAATGTTTAATTTCTGCTGATGAACTCTGATGAGCTGTCTGATTAGTGATAGTGAATATTATGGACTGTTACCTGCACCTGTTCAACATTAATGGGTGCCACTTGGAAATGTTTAATTTCTGCTAATGAACTCTGATGAACTGTCTGATTAGTGATAGTGAATATTATGGACTGTTACCTGCACTTGTTCAACATTGCTGGGTGCCATTGATGGAACTGTTTCTACTAAAATGATGTCACTTGTTGGCATCTGCACCTGCTCAACACTGCCGGGTGCCACTGTTGGAACTGCTTCTACTAAAATGATGTCACTTGTTGGTGTCTACACCAGTTCAACATTGCAGGGTGCCACTGATGGAACTGCTACTACTGATGTTACTTGTTGCTATCTGCACCTGCTCAACATTGCTGGGTGCCACTGATGGAACTGCTTCTACTGACATAATGTCACTAGTTGGTGTCTGCACCTGTTCAACATTACTGGGTGCCACTGATGGACTGCTTCTACTGAAATGATGTCACTTGTTGGTGTCTGCACCTGTTCAACATTACTGGGTGCCACTGATGGACTGCTTCTACTGAAATGGTGTCACTTGTTGGTGTCTGCACCTGCTCAACATTGCTGGGAGCCACTGTTGGAACTGCTTCTACAGAAATAATGTTACTTGTTGCTGTCTGCACCTGCTCAACATTGCTGGGTGCCACTGATGGAACTGCTTCTACTGACATAATGTAACTTGTTGGTGTCTGCACCTGTCAACATTACTAGGTGCCACTGATGGAACTGCTACTACTTATGAGGTCACTTGTTGGTGTCTGCACCTGCTCAACATTACTGTGTGCCACTAATGGAACTGCTTCTACTGAAATAATGTCACTTGTTGGTGTCTGCACCTGCTCAACATTACTGGCTGCCATTGATTGAATAATACTTATGTAAACTATTATGTAAAATCACATGTACGCAAGTATTTGTATTCCTTACTGTATTTTATATATTAGGTTATTGAACGGTCAGTTCAAAGCCAAAACTTTAGCTAGTTATGTGATATTTAATTATTAATATTATCTTTTATTTTTGTATGTGTTTTTTGGACGAATTTGGTGGTATTTTCCCCACCAGTGATGGCAAAAATACCATCAAATTCTGGCCCATGGAGGAGGGGCATATGAAAGGTGGCTACACTGAGCCACAGCGCAAGAGATTGCGCCAAAGAGTATTATTCAGAATGAGATTTTCACTCTGCAGCGGAGTGTGCACTGATATGAAATTTCCTGGCAGATTAAAACTGTTTTCCCGACAGAGACTCGAACTCGGGACCTTTCCCTTTCGCGGGCAAGTGCTCTACCAACTGAGCTACCGAAGCACGACTCACGCCCGGTACTCACAGCGCGAAAGGCAAAGGTCCCGAGTTCGAGTCTCGGTCGGGCACACAGTTTTAATCTGACAGGAAGTTTCATATCAGCGCACACTCCGCAGCAGAGTGAAAATCTCATTCTGGAAACATCCCCCTTGCTGTGGCTAAGCCATGTCTCCGCAATATCCTTTCTTTCAGGAGTGCTAGTTCTGCAAGTTTCGCAGTAGAGCTTCTGTAAAGTTTGGAAGGTAGGAGACGAGGTACTGGCAGACGTAAAGCTGTGTGTACTGGGCGTGAGTCGTGCTTCGGTAGCTCAGTTGGTAGAGCACTTGCCCGCGAAAGGCAAAGGTCCGAGTTCGAGTCTCGGTCGGGCACACAGTTTTATTCTGCCAGGAAGTTTCATATCAGCGCACACTCCGCTGCAGAGTGAAAATCTCATTCTGGAAACATCCCCCAGGCTGTGGCTAAGCCATGTCTCCGCAATATCCTTTCTTTCAGGAGAGCTAGTTCTGCAAGGTTCGCAGGAGAGCTTCTGTAAAGTTTGGAAGGTAGGAGACGAGGTACTGGCAGACGTAAAGCTGTGAGTACTGGGCGTGAGTCGTGCTTCGGTAGCTCAGTTGGTAGAGCACTTGCCCGCGAAAGGCAAAGGTCCGAGTTCGAGTCTCGGTCGGGCACACAGTTTTATTCTGCCAGGAAGTTTCATATCAGCGCACACTCCGCTGCAGAGTGAAAATCTCATTCTGGAAACATCCCCCAGGCTGTGGCTAAGCCATGTCTCCGCAATATCCTTTCTTTCAGGAGTGCTAGTTCTGCAATGTTCGCAGGAGAGCTTCTGTAAAGTATGGAAGGTAGTAGACGAGGTACTGGCAGAAGTAAAGCTGTGAGTACCGGGCGTGAGTCGTGCTTCGGTAGCTCAGTTGGTAGAGCACTTGCCAGTGAAAGGCAAGGGTCCCGAGTTCGAGTCTCAGTCGGGCACACAGTTTTAATCTGCCAGGAAGTTTCATATCAGCGCACACTCCGCTGCAGAGTGAAAATCTCATTCTGAAAACATCTCCCAGGCTGTGGCTGAACCATGTCTCCGCAATATCCTTTCTTTCAGGAGTGCTAGTTCTGCAAGTTTCGCAGGAGAGCTTCTGTAAAGTTTGGAAGGTAGGAGACGAGGTGCTGGCAGAAGTAAAGTTGTGAGTACCGGGCGTGAGTCGTGCTTTGGTAGCTCAGTTGGTAGAGCACTTGCACGCGAAAGGCAAAGGTCCGAGTTCGAGTCTCGGTCGGGCACACAGTTTTAATCTGACAGGAAGTTTCATATCAGCGCACACTCCGCTGCAGAGTGAAAATCTCATTCTGGAAACATCCCCCAGGCTGTGGCTAAACCATGTCTCCACAATATCCTTTCTTTCAGGAGTGCTAGTTCTGCAAGGTTCGCAGGAGAGCTTCTGTAAAGTATGGAAGGCAGGAGACGAGGTACTGGCAAAAGTGAAGCTGTGAGTACCGAGCGTGAGTCGTGCTTTGGTAGCTCAGTTGGTAGAGCACTTGCACGCGAAAGGCAAGTGTCCCGAGTTCGAGTCTCGGTCGGGCACACAGTTTTAATCTGCCAGGAAGTTTCATATCAGCGCACACTCCGCTGCAGAGTGAAAATCTCATTCTGGAATCATCCCCCAGGCTGTGGCTAAGCCATGTCTCCGCAATATCCTTTCTTTCAGGAGTGATATTTCTGCAAGGTTCGCAGGAGAGCTTCTGTAAAGTTTGGAAGGTAGGAGACGAGGTACTGGCAGAAGTAAAGCTGTGTGTACCGGGCGTGAGTCGTGCGTCGGTAGCTCAGTTGGTAGAGCACTTGCCCGCGAAAGGCAAAGGTCCCGAGTTCGAGTCTCGGTCGGGCACACAGTTTTAATCTGCCAGGAAATTTCAGTATTATTCAGCCGCCTCCACTGGCAGTGCTTGTTGAGATGTGGCAGTAGTCAGTGCTTGTTGAGAAGTAGTAGTAGTCAAGTCGTTGTTGAGATGTCGTCGTAGTGAGTGGTTGTGCAGATCTTGCTGAGAGGATATTGAAAGCTGTGCTATTTGTGGCCATGTTGTATGCAGTTATTTGATGGGCTAGACAGCAGATGTTGTTCGAATGGAGATATTGTAATGATCAAGAGTGCTTTTCGTCAATATATATGAAGGTAAAAAAAATTCCTTTTTTTTTCATTATGCCTCGTCACAGGTTCAGTCAACAAAGCATCTGTCCTCGTGTTCTTGTATTAGAGTGTAATTCTGGTTTTCTTGCGCAATTATAGTATTTCTATCTTTTTTAATTACTTCAGTATAAATGGTATTTAAAATTTCTTGTCTTATTGAAGAAGAACCGTGCCAGATGTGTACGTTGAATCACACTTCCGCACAAAGAACAGTTACACTTGTGCTTTGGTTTCGTACGTTTTATAGTTGCTGGGGACTTAATTAATTAATTGTGTTAACAGAAATTTTCTCTCATTCTTTGTTGTTATTCTATGCAGTCAGATTGCGTACTAAAACTAGTCAGGGCCAACCGTTTACGAGACTTCGTAATCGGACAGACAGGCTAAAAAAAATTAAAAAGTATTTGCATTCATTATTATTTAATTAAGCTCCCATGCAATGTCTTGTTGAAATCGTTGAGCATGCTCATCGCTCCTAAATTTTTCGAGAATAAAACAAGGTGAGGATGTAAAAAGTAAATTTTAAGCGACTTTCTACACCCCATGTCCTTATAGTTCTCAACATAGTTTTTGTCTTTCCTGTTACCTAAAAAGCCCTTCACCATTGCTTTAAAAGAAGACCAAGCAGCTAATTGGATATCTGTGAGTTTGATATCAAAGGTTGGATCTTAACTCAATTTTCTTATTGGTGGTCCAACAAATATACCCACTTTGAGCTTTGCCTCACTTAATTTGGGAAACTTTTCTCTTAAGTGACTGAAGGCCTCACCTTCTTTATCCAGAGTTTTTACAGTTCTTGATAAGGCCAAATTTGGTATGAAGAGGAGGCAAAATGATTTTATCGGGATCAATCAATGGGGTATCGTTCGCATTTGCGTTTCCAGGAACATACGACTTCCTTTAGTGGTTCTTGGTGCCACGGTTGTCCCAGAGGCACAAAAAGCAGCAGTATTTCGTGCATCGAGCCTGTAAATCTGTAAGGAGCGCAACAACTTTTAAATCACAGAAAAGCTGCCATTCATGATCCTTTTACTCGTCTCTGGCAGCAAAGCCATAATTTCATAAGTTTCTTTCATGTCTCCTGCGTAAGCCAAAGGTACCGATGGAAATGCATTGCCATTATGCAATAGTACTGCTTTCAAGCTGGTTTTACTGGAGTCACTAAATAGTCACCACTCCTGTAGATTATGTTGTACACCTAGCTGCATCAGACCACTGAAATCTCTACATACAAACATTGAATTCTGCATATCGAAATATAGAGCGAAAAAGCACCTCTTGATGTGACACAGGACATTTTTTCCCTGGAGCTAGAAAGTTCCGTTGTTGTAGTCTAGACCCCAAGAGTTCAGCTTGCTGTTTCGAAAGTTTTAGATCGAGAACCAAATCGTTCAATTCCTTTTTATTAAAGAGTTGAGGCGAAGTGTCTTGATATTGAGGGCAGTATTCTTCTATATGTTCAATACTTTCTGATTCACTTGGCATGGTGTTTGGTTCCGTGGCGTTCAAGTTACAGACAGGAACATGCAACCACTCATCATAGGACACAGTCAAATGCACTCTGAAGATAAATTTCGATACTTTACTTTATGTCTCGTTTTGCTTGAATGTCCCGAAATATTTGTAAGACAGAAGTAACAGTCTGAATAATGGTCACTAGGCTCACACCACACCATCGGAACAGCGAATGATGTGGCTCGGCGTATCCCTTCCAACCACTCGGTTAAGGTCGCAGTACAGGTTATGCAGGCAATATGAGGGGCAAAATTTTTATCTTGATCACCAACAGGACAATCAAAATACAATTTATATCCCTTCTTAACCAAATCATGATTGGTTTTTCTTTGGGCTTTTGGAGTGAATTTCCCACACACATAACAAAAGTTGTCGGGGCGGTTTAGACAGCAACGAGATTTACTAGTTACCATTTTCCTCAGTGTAAGTAACACAAAAAGTTTACACTATCTTTCACAGGAAACACTCACTGAGGATCTCTTTCACACCACTAGATTACCACACCAACCATTTACTGACGATTTGTAGATCTTCTAGCTCTCCTCTGCAAATCGAAAACAAACAATTAAAGATCAAAACAGGAGAACAGCGAAATGCGAAATACTGAATACGAGAAATAAAAAACATTTAAAACCTCAAAAATGGTACGTTCTAGAACATTTTGAAAGGTATATTCGGATTCTACACACCGAAATGCAAACTAGTTGATGTAGCACCTCTCAGCTGCAAAATTGCTGTTGACTAATGTAATGGAAGCAATACTGAAGAAAAACCAAGACACGTTCGTACGATTTGTCGACCTGAAAAAGGATTCGACAGTGTCAAATGGTGCAATATGTTCGAAATTCTGAGAAAAATAGGGGTAGCTACAGGGAAAGACGGGAAATACATGGACAGTAAATCGAAGAAAGACGAATGTAATGACAATTAGCAGAAATGAGAGCAGCAAGAAACTTAACATCGGAACTGGTGGTGATGAAGTAGGCAGCAAAATAACTCACGACGGATGAAACAAGGAAGACATAAAAAGCAGACTAGAACTGAAAAAAACATCATTCCTAGACAAGAGAAGTCTACTAGTATCAAACATGTGTCTTAATTAGAGGAAAAAATTTCTGAGACTGTACGTTTGGAGCACAGCATTGAATGATTTTGAGACATGTACATTGGGTAAACCGGAACACAAGAGAATCGAAGCATCTGAGTTGTGGTGCTACAGACGAATGTTGAAAATTAGATTGACTGGTAAAGTAAGGAATGAGAAGAATCTACACAGAATAGATAGATATGAAAAACACTGACATGAAGAAGGGACAAGATGATAGGACATCTTGTAAGACATCAGGGAATAGCTTGCGTGGTACTAGAGGGTATAAACTGTAGAGGAGGACAGATATTGGAATAAATCCGGCGAATTATTGAGGGCGTAGATCGCACATGCTATTCTGAGAAGAAAAGTTTGGCACAGGAGAGGAATTCACGACGGTACGCAACATACTTCTCAGAAGACTGATGACTCAAAAAAATAAAAATAATTATGTTGCTTGATTTTTTAAAACGTCGTACTCCTCATGCCATTCGACAGCATTTGGTCTTACACATTTGCTATGCTTCACAGGGATTTCGTAATATCGGGAATCATGAGCTGCAACTGGTCTACTGGGACATATGAACGAAAGATTGTGTAACACAATGATGGATGACAACTTTTATGGTTATAGCCCGAATGCCAGCGTCGTGTTCAGGCAACGTTTCAACGTGTTTCATACTATATAGTTTCAGAATGAGGACAAGCATAAATCTCGTTGAAATATTACTTCAAGATGACACTGCCACTCCGCCCTACAAGACTGCATCAGAGAAATTCGCCGAGAATGTCTGCATTGTCATACAACACACTGTTTTCGAAAAGGGTGCCGCTGACTTGCGGGAATACAGATGGAAAGAAGACGGGTAACTTCAGTGTGGCATTGTCATTCTGGTTGAAGGCAAGGCAAATGTGGAAGACAGGAAAGTGGCGTGGTACAGCACTGTTGTGGGCAACATCAACCCTTTATGCACTCACAGAAAAAAATCTCAACACCAAGAAGGAGTTCTGCGACATAAACGAAAGGTAGTAGGCGTGTTTCTACATCTGAAAGACGACGTCTACTCAGATTTCACGCCAGACCCGTAACAGTGGCATTACTAGTGCCATTATGAGGATGCAAATCAGGTTTGCTTTAAATACACGCTGTAACGGTGGTGAGTGTTAGTTATCTTTGAGACTGGACGTTGGTGAGTTTATGTTAGTCAAGAATTCCATTATCAACACCCTCTCAGTTTGAACGAGTTCGTGTAATGGGGCTACGAAAAGCTGAATGTTCCTTCTGCAATACTCCAGAAATACTTTGCAGGAATGTTGCTACTGTACATGACTGCTGGCAGCGGTGGTCACGAGATGGTACGATCACAAGAAGATCGGGCTCCGATCGGCCACGTGAGGGAAGAACATCGTGTTCGGCGGATGGCTGTGGAGCATAATACGGCGCCTGCAGCAGCAATTTGAGCAGCAGTTGCGACCACAGTGACGCAATGAACTGTTAGTGACGCAATAAACCGTTACAAATCAATTACTTCAAGGACAGCTCCGAGACAGACGCCCTGTAGCGTACATTTCACAGAGCCCAAATCACCGCCATTTGCGACTTCACTGGTGTCAAACGAGAGCTCATTGGAATCCAGAATGGAGGTATGCTGCGTTTCCTGATGAAAGCTGGTTCTTCCTCGGTGCCGGTGTTTATCGTGTGTTGGTTAGAATGAGGCCACTTGAGGACCTTTGTGCTAGACACACTGGACCTACACCTAGAGTTATGGTGTCGGATCTGTTTTCGTAAGACACGAGGAGCACTCTCGTGGTTATTCCAAGTACCCTGACTGCAAATTTACAAGTCAATCTCTTGTGCCACCATTTAGGAACAGTATTATAAGGGGTGTTTTCCAGCAGGATAACGCTCGCCCACGTACCGCTGTTGTGACCCAACATTCTAGCGAGTGTCGTCCTGTTGCCTTGGCCTGCTGCATCACCAGATCTGTCTCCAATCAAGCACGTATCGGTCATCATCGGACAACTGCAGCGTCATCTTCAACTAGCATTAATCGTCCCTGTGTTGATCGACCAAGTGCAACAGACATGGAACTGCATCCCAAGAACTGACATTCAGTACCTGTACAACACAACGCATGCATGTCTGCATGCTTGCATTCAACATTCTGCCAGCTACATCGGTTATTAACATACTTGCATTTCACATTTGCTTATATCGCTCTTACCTTAACCTGTAATATTACAAAGCTAATCACTTAAAGATTTGCCTAGACAAATATGTTTTAGAAATCTCGTTACTCTTTATTATTTATTTTTTCTCTTTCTGTTTTGTTTCCGTCAGTATATAACAACAAAGTTACAGTGCCTACTTCGTATGCGTATTAGCAGTCGTATTGCTATGTGTTAATATAGTCTAGGATTACAAATTATGATGCTTTTAGCCATTGTCAGTACACATATGAGATATAAAGGATAGATTTTAAATAACTTACTGCAAGATGAACTGCTTTTAGCAGGGGAAGTGTGTGTGTGTGTGTGTGTGTGTGTGTGTGTGAGAGAGAGAGAGAGAGAGAGAGAGAGAGAGAGAGAGAGAGAGAGAGAGAGAGAGAGAGAGGGGGGAGGGAGAGAGAGAAAGCGAGGGATGGGGATGGACAGAGACTGAGACTGGGTAGGGGGAGTGTGTGTTAATAAAAATATTGTCTATTTGTGTTATCTGTGAGTGCTACGAGGAAGAGAAATTGCATATGAAGGTTATTTGACATGCTAGAAAAATAAGCAATCTCATCAGAAGCTGAAAATTGTTTCCATCTCTTCAGTTTGTTACTCTATTTACAATGTTTTATTCAGTGCACATAAACGAGTAGCCAGTTTTCAAGTGCGAGGAGAATATGTAATCAGAGAGCGTTAAGGGACGTTCAAAATATTGATGTTCAACATTCACCTGGACAAATGGACGTACGAACAGTCACAATATCGGAGTGCAGTATCTGTCTTCATTCGTCTCTTGTAATGTTATTCTGCACTCGCCGTATTCGCTTTCCTTTGTTTCTCCCAACACTAATGAACACCGATGCTGTATCCGACACGTGGTGGCTGTTGGTACAACCACCTGCTGTGTAGGATACTGAGAACCATCAAATCTCCAGTGGTTGTGAGCGGTAATTTGAGTTCCGATTTTTGAAGCATTCGGTGATAATCACACATCGAAATCAGTTGTGTGTGCATAAGTGAATAATGAAATGAAGCAATATTCATTTTAAACAATGTAAACAGCTCAATTTGTCTTACTGTTTGCAACATCTAAAGTGCTGACTGCGGCTGTGGGCCCATACACTACAAAACACCATTCTAGCTCTCCAGACGGCAACAGAAGCAGTCGCAATAACGATATTACATCCGCTGTAGTTTTACTTGCTTCTTCACTCACTCGCAATTGATTCCTTCCTACTCTCTAGCCTCACAATTTGGTTTAGGGGAGGTAATTCAGTCAAAAGAGGAAATGGTCACCTACCTAACGGAGTAATTTTGCAATTCGCCAAACCGTACTTCTCCCACTGGACGCAAAAAAACTGGTAAAATCTCGACGAGTTAAGCGAACAGTCGTCGAAAATAGTAACTGACAAATAATAGTTTTTTCCTCGTCAATTAATTCATTTCTTCGCTAACTACCTTCGTAATTCGACATCAACAGATTTCAACCGCACCTGAAATTTAGGGAAATTGTAGCTACCTGCTTTTTCAACTTTAATGGACAACTTCTCCTTTCAATTGCAATTAGTGTTGCTGAAAAATTTATGATGGGGCCCTAAGGGTTCTCTGCACCCCTGAAATATTATGAACTAAAGCAGACTTCTATACTGCCTAAAACATATATTGCGCATAATCAAACTAGTTGAAAAATTTAAGGAGGTAAAAGAAGTTTAGAAAGTAGCAATGAAAGAAGTTCTAAGTATACGACTTTTTTATCAATTTTCTACCAAACAAAGTTTTTGAGCTACTCGCATGAAGCGATAAAGCGAGCGATGGAAGACATTGCGTATTGTACTGTGCTCAGAGGCAGCAGTTTGTGTTAGCTGAAAGTATTTGTGCGATAGTTTTAACACAAAGCAGCTTAACTTTTTATTAACAAGAACTATTGACCGTTGAAGCAGAAACACTCTCGTACAAGTCATTGTCATTAATTATCAGGGAGCAAAACCTAGTAGTTACTTACGAATGGAATTTTATTTGCGAAACTATTGAATTCTTAAAAAATATGTGGAGTTGCGTATATGATGTACGCACGTCGGCTGCAAATTGGTGGTGATTAACAACGGCCGCAAATAATACTGTGCGTCGGCTGTTACGATGGACTGCAAATTGCATCGCTGAAAGGCGTCACCATTATCTGAAAACTTGCATGACCGCAGTAGGAAAGAAGCGGCCGATATTCTCTTCCTCCTCCGCTTAGTTGTTCGAAGCCTTTAGACAGACTTGTTTTTTTAGGAATTCATGCCCCTATACGAGAGAACTTGACGAAACTAAAGCAAGAAAATTTCTTATCTTTATCTGTGTATAAATTGCTTGATAACTTCGAAACAAGTGAGACATTTAGCTTTAATCGTGGATAACACTAATCGAAAATACATTACTGGCTCTTTCGGACTGTAGCTTTATGTGTTTGGAGCGCACGAAACAATCTCCGAACTTTAAACTAACGAAACATGGGAAAGAACGTTATGGAATGGGACTTCGTATTTTTCAACGTGTATATATCTCGTTAATGACACCATTCTAGTACCCACGTGGCCCTACACGTGTTTATGAACGATCTGCACCATTCAAGGAGATAAAATGAGAATGGCATCGCACCTGCTGAATGAGAGTCCTCGAGCAACGTCTACGGAAATGTAACGAATGTTGTGTCCACAGTAGATTGAGGTCACAAAAATCGTATAAGGCAGATGAAAACTGCCGAAGCATCAGATCTCACCATTCTTCACTCCGCAGTATGTTGTTATGGAAAGTAGTCACATTTTTACATGAAAATTACATTCAGTCTTTTCTGCAAATAATTTAATTTTCAAATTAAATCTAGTCGAAACGGGGGAGACTGCAGAAACGCATGTTTGTTTTTAACCACAGTAAAACAAAGGTGATTGCACAAGTGATTTCTTCCTTTTCTTCCTTCTAGACATTTGTACTCTTAGACATTCCATTGCATGTACTGGATATGAGCTAAGACGATTTTTGAGCATTGTGCCAGCCGCAGAGCAAAAGGAGCAGTTCAATAGAGGAACCGTTCCAACCCCTATGAGTTTAGCGGGTTGAAAGTGTATCGGCCACTGCTAGAGGGAGGACACGTGGGGGGAGATCCGTTCATTGTGCTCTTCCTGCTTCCTGGAGAGGCTTTATCTCTCAGGTACTATCTCTAACCGCTAATCTGCGGACGTTTCCCTGTTTTTTTTTTGTTTCTTTTTTTTTAGGCATTCTAAGAGAAATTTTTTTAAGTACATACCGATGCCGAAATGTTTCCAAAAGAAACAGTTAGCCCATGGGAATGATGGGCACAAAAAGGGATGATACTCGATTTGACAGTATTAACACACCGAACCTAAATCCTGCATGTCAAATAGCAAACAGTGAAAAAAGCTGCTGGAAGAAACGTTTTAGTTTGAGGAAAGATGCGAGTTGTGCAGTTACAGCCAGCATACAATGATAGACTTCTAAGAAGGGTTGGTGAACCGCAGCGAGAGAGAGTAAACGAACGCGCCGGGCGACATATCGAGGGGAGCAGGTAGTGGCCCAGCACTGCCTGCGACGGAGAAATTGCTTAGAAAACTGAATTGGGAAATTTCCAGAGGTATGCAAAAAGACCAGAAACGCAATTACTGATCATGTGAAAGGCCTATAGTGCTCTCGTGACGTATGCGTGTAACTTTTAGGCGTCAGAAGCGGGCAAAAAATGTCCGAGTGGCTGAAATGAACTCGGAAGGAGTAGAAGTGGCGATATTTCGACGCAATTTGAAGGTAGGTCCTTTGCGATTGGCAGGGGTAGTTACCACGAGATGAAAGGAATGCTCCCATCGGTCTGAAAAAGCCGTGACATGGAGCACGAAAGGACACAGGTGGGGGACAGTTTGCTACGAACGAAAGAATTCCGAAAACTTCGGGGACTCTCCTCTGAACCAGCGTCAAGTGTAGAACAGGGCGCATGACTCTCTGTACGATGCCAAAAGAGAAATTTTGTGTGGACGCTATGTTCACTTTGGCTGACATTCAGCTAGAAATTAGCTGAAGAGTCGTTGAGCTCTGTTACTGCAAAAACAAAACAGCTACATATTTCATTGTTCTTGCGAGAACTTACAGGGCATTGAAGTATACACATTGTTCCATCTATGCACGTGTATATCGCCATATTTTCCAGACTAGCGATGAGTACATGTATTCTCGCCTAACGAGAAACTTAGGGGAGTTTCAGCTGATAAAATCAGCAAAGATTGTGATTAGCTTTTTATAGGATTTGCAGAGGGCGAGAGCAGCCATGCATCTGACAACACGTCGCAGCTAAAGGTAAATGCCGCTGGTACAGGCGTAAAATTGTTATATCAGCACTTTGCGTCCACTGTGAATAAAAGCAGCCTTGTGTAATCTTCTGCTCATCTTGTCACAAAAACTAACCATGCTCTGTAGACTTGATTGCCATCCTGAATAGTGCCGAACTTTGAACCAGAATCGAATGATTTGTTGTAATATTGGCCAACTCAGACAGTGCTTCACTGTCTGTGTGTAAGAAAAATCTTGTACATAACCTTTTATTTAAATTTCAATTTATCTTGACAACTGTCCTGGAATTGTCATGTCACAATCTATGTAAACAAGTGTGCTTATTTGACAACAATACAGAAATTAAACAAATTTTGTACAGCTAAACTCAGATTTGCTCTGTCATAGACTAAGGATCCACTCCTAACACCAGTAATTTATTCTAGCGATGTGAATGTGAAAAGGAGTGTCAGAAGGGGTTTCAGTACACTTGGTGGGAATACGGTGGTGTCGGCTTGATTTTTTCATTGGTGTAAGATAAATTTTACTTTTTGATTGGCAATTACTGCCAGAGAAGCGCGAAATGTCCGCAGAACTGATGAACTTTGCGGTTTCAACTTCACTTCGGATTCTGCTATGAGTAGGGCGGCTTGAGGCTCTGCTTGTAGAGAAGGCACTTCGACCTCTGCAAGAGAGACCTCTCGGTAGAGATGCTTCACGTTCCCCATGCAGCTGTGACAATCGTCGGCCAAGATGATCCAGACGGTTTTCGACCAGCAGACTTCTGGGTCAGACGTACGAGGGTATGCAGCAGCAGCGGGCTTGCAGGGGTCCTTAGCGAGGCATGGGCACCACCCACTGCCAGCACAGTCACATTCCGACTATAGTGACATTTACGGGCAGCAACGGCGATAGAGGTCACGATGAATTTAATAACCCTCAATAATTTCACCTGGTAACTGAGGCTGGCACAGTTTCACAGCTTCACTTATATTCCAAGCAAGCATACAGTCACTATTATCGAGTCACTGATACGAAAAAAATGGCTCAAATGGCTCTGAGCACTATGGGACCTAACATCTGAGGTCATCAGTCCCATAAAACTTAGAACTACTTAAACCTAACTAACCTAAGGACATCACACACATCCATGCCCGAGGCAGGATTCGAACCTGCGACTGTAGCGGTCGCGCGGTTCCAGACTGAAGCGCCTAGAGGTGCTCGGCCACTTATATAGGTGTATACTTATATAGTCGTGCCTAGATATTATGGTACCTATTTAGAAAAAAATTAGAATATATTTACACACGGGCATATATATTTACACGGACATCCACACCCAAATGCACTCAAAAGGTTACACACATACACATAAGCACTCACACATGTAGGCACGGCACACATCATGCATACAATATTTAAACTGTGATAAAAGAGCAGTGCACTAAGGTGGAAGCTCTCACTCAGCCAGTCACTCAATCACTCTCATTCACACCGTTCGAGTTCCAAACACCATCTCGCACTTCAAGTAAATATTGTGAGTACGGGAGACCTGGTTAAACAGATTCAAGATCTCATGAAGTACAGAATTTCGCAAAAACAATGAAGTTTACTTGAAGTAAAATTGTATAGGAAACCCCATTACTTCGCAGACGAAGCAGCTTGTTGTTATCGCTACATCTGTTGTGGCTAGCCGGTTGGTGTGGCCGAGTGGTTCTAGGCGCTGCAGTCTAGAACCGCGCAACTGCTATGGGCGTGGATGTGTGTGATGTCCTTAGGTTAGTTAGGTTTAAGTAGTTCTAAGTTCTAGGGGACTGATGACCTCAGATGTTAAGTCCCATAGTACTCAGAGCCATTTGAACAATTTTGGTTTCAATCCCGTCATCACAAAAGGCTCTTTTTCGTCATGAGGTGACAGTCCGATTTCAGACTGCAGCATAGTGGACGCCTCATGACCTCGAGATCGAATACTAGTGTGCTGTACCAAATTCGGATGTTGTGGCAGAGCATCGGCGAACGCCACTGTACAGGCATTGCAAGTAAGTCTTTGACCATGATGCCACAACTCGCACACCCTTGACCCGCCTTGGGGTGGCTCCATCTATTATAAGATATGCACACATTTTGGATCTTAGACCAACAAACTCCACAATCGATAAATAATCCTTCTGATCTTTCATTAAGCTGATAACCTTCTTGTTCTGAGGAACAATACCGTTAGGATTATCGACTGCATATCCTGATGTGTCAAATTCATTACCGTGACACATAATTACTTCATATGGATCACAGTTCTTCATGCAATAGATGAAGTTATCTGTATCCATATAATGCAACTGCGGTTCCACGAAAGGAGATAGCCCGAGTGATTCCAACCAGCTCCATCCCTAAGCCGAGACACTGCTAGAGACTATGATAATGAACTAGATACTTTAGCTTGTGTCCAACAGACGCTATCAGTTTAGGGATAGTGCTTCCTCACGGAACTTATTGCTCTGGACATAACGGAAAATCTGCCTCCACCACATACCATACATCGTCTGCGGCTTGTGGTCTAGTGGCTAGCATTGCTGCCTCTGGATTACGGGGCCCCGGGTTCAATTACCGGCTGGGTTGCGGATTTTCTCTGCCTGGGGACTGGGTGTCTGTGTTGTCCTCATTTTATCCTCATCATCATCATTCGTGACCGTGGCTCGATCGAACTGTGTAAAAAATTGGATTTTGAAAAAATTGTGACTTTGTACAGGCGCTGATGACCGCACATTTGAGGGCCCCACAAACCATTCCTCATCATCATCACATGCCCTACATCAGAATCTAACGCCAGACCAAATATTTTTCCACCTAATTCCTCTAATTCGTTTTCGGGTACCCACTGAAACCCACCAACTGGCAGTGGTTGCATCATGGCGTACCTGTGTAAGTAATTCACATCCAAATATAATATGCAGGGTGGTCCATTGATCGTGACTGGCCCAAACGTCTCACGAAATAAGCGTCAAACGAAAACAACTATAAAGAACGAAACTTGTCTAGATTGAAGGGGGAAACCAGATGGCACTGTGGTTGGCCCGCTAGATGGCACTGCCATAGGTCAAACAGATATCAACTGCGTTTTTTTTAATAGGAAGCCCCATTTTTTATTACATATTCGTGTATTATGTAAAGAAATACGATTGTTTTAATTGGGCCACTTTTTTCGCTTTGTGATAGATGACGCTATAGTAGTCACAAACATATGGCTCACAATTTTAGACGAACAGTTGGTAACAGGTAGGTTTTTTAAATTAAAATACTGAACGCAGGTACGTTTGAACATTTTATTTCGGTTGTTCCAATGTGATACATGTACCTTTGTGAACTTATCGTTTCTAAGAATGCATGCTGTTACAGCGTGATTACCTGTAAATGCCACATTAATGCAATAAATGCCCAAAATGATGTCTGTCAACCTCAGTGCATTTGGCAATACGTGTTGTCAGCGGTTGTCAGTGGATCAAGGTAGAAAATATCCTTCAACTTTCCACACAGAAAGAAATCCGGCGACGTCAGACCCGGTGAATGTGCGAGCCATGGTATGGTGCTTCGACGACCTACCCACCTGTCATGAAATATGCTATTCAGTACCGCTTCAACTGCACGCGTGCTATGTGCCGGACATCCATCATGCTGGAAGTACATCGCCATTCTGTCATGCAGTGAAACATCTTGTAGTAACATCGGTAGAACATTACGTAGGAAATCCGCATACATTGCACCATTTAGATTGCCATCGATAAAATGGGGGCCAATTATCTTTCCTCCCATAATGAAGCACCATACATTAACCCGCCAAAGTCGTTGGTGTTCCACTTGTCGCAGCCATCGTGGATTTTCCGTTGCCCAATAGCGCATATTATGCCGTTATACATTACCGCTGTTGGTGAATGACGCTTCGACGCTAAATAGAACGCGTAATGAAATCCTAAACTCAGATTGGAATGTATACCGCAAAGACAGGCTGGACAGTGAAGGGGGAGGCGTGTTTATAGCGATAAGAAGTGCAACAGTATCGAAGGAAATTGACGGAGATCCGAAATGTGAAATAATTTGGATGAAGGTCACTGTTAAAGCAGGCTCAGACATGGTAATTGAATGTCTCTATAGGCCCCCTGGCTCAGCAGCTGTTGTGGCTGAACACCTGAAGGATAATTTGGAAAATATTTCGAGTAGATTTCCCCACCATGTTATAGTTCTGGGTGGAGATTTTAATTTTCCGGATATAGACTGGGAGACTCAAACGTTTATAACGGGTGGCAGGGACAAAGAATCCAGTTAAATTTTTTTAAGTGCTTTATCTGAAAACTACCTTGAGCAGTTAAACAGAGAACCGACTCGTGGCGATAACATATTAGACCTACTGGTGACAAA
The DNA here is from genome assembly GCF_023864345.2 of Schistocerca serialis cubense. NCBI lineage: Eukaryota > Metazoa > Arthropoda > Insecta > Orthoptera > Acrididae > Schistocerca > Schistocerca serialis. The sequence continues at coordinate 227,432,406 of NC_064638.1, forward strand.
ACAGACCCGAACTATTTGAAACAGTTAACGCAGAACAGGGAATCAGCGATCATAAAGCGGTTACTGCATCGATGATTTCAGCCGTAAATAGAAATATTAAAAAAGGTAGGAAGATTTTTTTGTTTAGCAAAAGTGACAAAAAGCAGATTACAGAGTACCTGACGGCTCAACACAAAAGTTTTGTCTCAAGTACAGATAGTGTTGAGGATCAGTGGACAAAGTTCAAAACCATCGTACAATATGCGTTAGATGAGTATGTGCCAAGCAAGATCGTAAGAGATGGAAAAAAAGCAACCCTGGTACAACAACCGAGTTAGAAAACTGCTGCGGAAGCAAAGGGAAGTTCACAGCAAACATAAACATAGCCAAAGTCTTGCAGAAAAACAAAAATTACGCGAAGCGAAATGTAGTGTGAGGAGGGCTATGCGAGAGGCGTGCAATGAATTCGAAAGTAAAGTCCTATGTACTGACTTGGCAGAAAATCCTAAGAAATTTTGGTCTTATGTCAAAGCGGTAGGTGGATCAAAACAAAATGTCCAGACACTCTGTGACCAAAATGGTACTGAAACAGAGGATGACAGACTTAAGGCCGAAATACTAAATGTCTTTTACCAAAACTGTTTCACAGAGGAAGCCTGCACTGTAGATCCTACTCTAGATTGTCGCACAGATGACAAAATGGTAGATATCGAAATAGACGACAGAGGGATAGAGAAACAATTAAAATCGCTCAAAAGTGGAAAGGCCGCTGGACCTGATGGGATACCAGTTCGATTTTACACAGAGTACGCGAAGGAACTTGCCCCCCTTCTTGCAGCGGTGTACCGTAGGTCTCTAGAAGAGCGTAGCGTTCCAAAGGATTGGAAAAGGGCACACGCCATCCCCCTTTTCAAGAAGGGACGTCGAACAGATGTGCAGAACTATAGACCTATATCTCTAAAGTCGATCTGTTGTAGAATTTTGGAACACGTATTATGTTCGAGTATAATGACTTTTCTGGAGACTAGAAATCTACTCTGTAGGAATCAGCACGAGTTTCGAAAAAGACGGTCGTGTGAAACCCAGCTCGCGCTATTCGTCCACGAGATTCAAAGGGCCATAGACACGGGTTCACAGGTAGATGCCGTGTTTCTTGACTTCCGCAAGGCGTTCGATACAGTTCCCCACAGTCGTTTAATGAACAAAGTAAGAGCATATGGACTATCAGACCAATTGTGTGATTGGATTGAAGCGTTCCTAGATAACAGAACGCAGCATGCCATTCTCAATGGAGAGAAGTCTTTCTAAGTAAGAGTGATTTCAGGTGTGCCGCAGGGGAGTGTCATAGGACCGTTGGTATTCACAATATACATAAATGACCTTGTGGATGACATCGGAAGTTCACTGAGGCTTTTTGCAGATGATACTGTGGTGTATCGAGAGGTTGTAACAATGGAAAATTGTACTGAAATGCAGTAGGATCTGCAGCGAATTGACGCATGGTGCAGGGAATGGCAATTCAATCTCAATGTAGAAAAGTGTAATGTGCTGTGAATACATAGAAAGATAGCTTCCTTATCATTTAGCTACAAAATAGCAGGTCAGCAACTGGAAGCAGTTAATTCCATAAATTATCTGGGAGTACGCATTAGGAGTGATTTAAAATGGAATGATCATATAAAGTTGATCGTCGGTAAAGCAGATGCCAGACTGAGATTCATTGGAAGAATCCTAAGGAAATGCAATCCGAAAACAAAGGAAGTAGGTTACAGTACGCTTGTTCGCCCACTCCTTGAATACTGCTCACCAGTGTGGGATCCGTACCAGATAGGGTTGATAGAAGAGATAGAGAAGATCCAACGGAGAGCAGCGCGCTTCGTTACAGGATCATTTAGTAATCGCGAAAGCGTTACGGAGATGATAGATAAACTCCAGTGGAAGACTTTGCAGGAGAGACTCTCAGTACCTCGGTACGGGCTTTTGTTAAAGTTTCGAGAACATACCTTCACCGAAGAGTCAAGCAGTATATTGCTCCCTCCTACGTATATCTCGCGAAGAGACCATGAGGATAAAATCAGAGAGATTAGAGCCCACACAGAAGCATACCGACAATCCTTCTTTCCACGAACAATACGGGACGGGAATAGAAGGGAGAACCGATAGAGGTACTCAGGGTACCCTCCGCCACACACCGTCAGGTGGCTTGCGGAGTATGGATGTAGATGTAGCTGTAGATGTACAAAAAATCTATAATCATCCCGTAATTTCTCTTGTGCCCAGTGGCAGAACTGTACACGACGTTCAAAGTCGTCGCCATGCAATTCCTGGCGCATAGAAATGTACCGAGTGCAATCGATTTTGAAGTAGCATTCTCAGCACCGACATTTTTGAGATTCCCGATTCTCACGCAGTTTGTCTGCTACTGATGTGCAGATTAGCCGCGACAGAAGCTAAAACACGTACTTGGGCATCATAATTTGTTGCAGGTCGTGGTTGACGTTTCACATGTGGCTGAACACTTCCTGTTTCCTTAAATAACGTAACTATCCGGCGAACGGTCCGGACACTTGGATGATGTCGTCCAGGATACCAAGCAGCGTACATAGCACACGCCCATTGGGCATTCTGATCACAATAGCCATACATCAACATGATATCGACCTTTTCCGCAGTTGGTAAACGATCCATTTTAACACGGGTAATGAATCACGAAGCAAATACCGTCCGCACTGGCGGAATGTTACGCGATACCGCGTACTTAAACGTTTGTGACTATTACAGCGCCATCTATCACAAAGCGAAACAAGTGGTACAACTAAAACATTCATATTTCTTTACGTACTACACGAAAATGCAATAAAATGGGGGTTCCTACTTTAAAAATCGCAGTTGATATCCGTTTGACCTATGGCAACGCCATCTAGCGGGCCAACCATTGCGCCATATAGTTTCCTCCTTCAAGCTGGACGAGTTTCGTTCTTTGTAGTTTTTTCGTTTGATGCTTATTTCGTGAGATATTTGGCTCGGTCACTATCAATGGACCACCGTGTTTAACTTGAATTGAGGGGGCATTAACCCCGCACCCATACGTGGATTATTTGCCTTGGCATGTCTGTGGACACACTGGCAAAGTCCTCCACAGATCCAACACTCAAAGAAAGGAGGCATATCTGCATCAGTCAAAAGTTGGACGCTGCACTTCGTTTTTTTGAGCATTGTGTCCTAGGACAACCCAGGTACCGTGTAATAAAAGGTAGGGTGCAGAGACTACGTGGCCATGCATACACTCCGGAACTTTTCAAAAACATCCGCAAGCAAGCGCACGTCGATGTCCACGTGTAGTCTTCCGTATTCATCCTAATTTGAAATGTTGAATTCCCGCCAGACATTTACGGTATGCTCGTAATTTGCACTAGTTACGTCATTGCCTGTGGGAGTACTGGTAAACGCAAATATGTCGGGTAGCTTGGTTTCGTCGAGTTTCGCCTTACTATCAAAACTCCTTTCATAGTCGCAAGCTGAAGCTTTTCCTCGTCGGGTAAGGAGATCGGGTGATATGCATATCCTCCAGAGGTAGAGTTTCAACGTGTTTCTGAAGTGGCGCCTGCATGAAACATAGTGCGTCAAGGAAGCGCAGCGTAATTTTTGGCGTCATTCGTATGGAGAATGAAACATACTTCTAAACACTCTCAGACAGGATACTGACCTGATTTTTCTCCCAACCGAAATTAACCAACTGCTTAACTAGAACGTGAGCGTTACACCCACTTAAATTATGGAAAATTCCTTTCTGGTTTGAAACCGATTGTCGTTGGCAAGTCTGGGCACCCGTCTCCCGGCCATTTCAGGTTGGATCTTATTACTACCACCGTACTTACAGCATGCTGCGTGGCTGCGAATGGTACACCGTTTCTTGTTGACACTGTAGACTGTAGACCCAACAAATCGGGCAACTTCATTTGCTGTGTGTTCATGGGCATGTCCAAACACGATATGCCCTTTCTGTCATTCTGCGGTGACTCCATGTGACCAACAAAGCCATCCATCGATCCATCGTGAGTGACTAATATTTTATCAGATGGTATTAAAGTAGAAGTGATGGGACTTTTATAACATCTCACCAACATAGGTTTTCCACGAACATTTTACTATAATTTCGGCTTTCACCTTTCAGCATCACATGTTCGTACAGCTTACTTGACTAAAGCAGCGTAAACTGAGCTAACTGGGGCAGAGGCGAGATCTCGCATCGGAATTGGGAAGATCACAGTTCAGATACCATTCTGTCATTCCAGATTTCGTTTCGTTGTCATTTCATCTGAATCAGTTGAAAGAAATGCCTATACGATTCCACTGAAAAGTAAACCACTTATATCCTTCTTAATCCATCCACATTGTGAGCATATGCTCTGTCTCTTATAACCTCCTCGTCGACGGGACGTTAAACCCCAGTCCTGGTTTTGTAATAATACTCTCGGTTCTGAACTGTTATACACGGCTCAGTCACATTAATGTGATCACCGCCTGTGTTCGACGTCAACGTACAGTAATAACTCACAGATGGCAGGTAGCGGCAATGGCAGTTGTGGTTGGTGGGGGGGGGGGGGAGGGGGGGAGGGGAGGAGGGAGGTCGTGGACCGCGGGAATGAGCGCAGAAGATGTCGTCAAGTGGAAATGGAGCGATTTCTCTTACGTCCATTGGCTTTCGGGCCAAGAATGGAAGCATTTTCGAAAAGTCTAAATTTGATAGCTGTTCGCGTGCCGCCATGCGTGTCAAAATGGCGCTATCCAAAAGTGGCAGTGAGGTAACTATGGTGCACCACGATCCATTTATGACAGAGGCGAACGACTGCTGCGGATGTGTGTACAGGCCAATAGAATTGCAACTGTTCCGTATCTGACCACCCAGATGAAACAAGGGGGTACCAACAACGTGTCCTCAACGACCATTCAGCGATCGTCGCTGCATATAGGCCTCCGCAACAGGCGGCTGGTCCATACGCCCATGCTGACTGCTGTACAGTACAGCAAGCAGATGTCCACCTAGTGGCAACAGTTGGACTTTGCAGATAAATCACGTTTTACCCTCCATTGAACACATGGCTGTTGACGTTTATGACCCTGCAGCAGTCGTCTGGTGTCTAGGCCAGACGAGGAAGCGTTATGGTCTGGGGATGATTTCGTGGCCTTCCCTGGGTGGTCTCACCATTCTGAAGACACTATGGATCAACGCAAGTGTGCATCTATCCTTGGGGACCATACCCAGCCCTTACATGCAGTTTGTTTTTCTCGGCACGATGACATGATCCAGAAAGGCAAAGATACCTGTCATACTGCTCACAGTATACATTCTTGGTTCGAAGAGCACCAGGATGGGTTTGCCCTGCCTCCTTGGCTAACGGACTTCCAGGATTTAAATCCAATCGAGAATCTGTGCGACCACCTCGATCGAGCAGTTTGTACCATGGATCCTCAACCGAGAAACCTGGTGTAGTTGGCCACAGCACTGGAGTCTTCTTGCCTCCACATTCGTGTCTGCACCTTTCAGAACCTCGCTCTCTTCCCATACGTCCGCGCTGCAAAAGGTGGTTATTCAGGATTTTGGCAGGTAGTGACGTTATTTGACTCGACTCTACATCAGCTCGTTAATTTTGGTGTTCGTGCTTGAGTCTTCGCCAAAGCTATTAACTCAGCTGATCAGTTAGACAGGTCTTTCCGACAGGGACAGCTATTTGTAAGTGCGTGACACAGTGTGCCATTTTTGTTTGCAAAGAGACATGAAACAGTGGCTCTTTTGCTTTGTTTGTAACCCTGCAGTTATTCAAAAATGGTTCAAATGGCTCTGAGCACTATGCGACTTAACTTCTGAGGTCATCAGTCGCCTAGAACTTAGAACTAATTAAACCTAACGAACCTAAGGACATCACACACATCCATGCCCGAGGCAGGATTCGAACCTGCGACCGGAGCGGTCACGCGGTTCCAGACTGATCCGCCTTTAACCGCACGGCCACACTGGCCGGCCCTGCAGTTATTCGTCTCAGCTGACAGTTAGACAGGTCTTTCCGACAAGAACAGACATTTGTAAGTACGTGGCTAAGTGTGCCATTTTTGTTTGTAATGAGACATGAAACGGTGGATTTTTTGCTATGTTTGTAACCCTGCAGTTATTCGTTTAAGTAGTGTCGTTCGTGGTATTCCGTGTGATGTGAAGCTTCATTACAAGGGACAGCTGGTGCTATCTAAGCCATGTATCGTTCCCTCATTACTGAGCCCCTTTGCGTTTCTTTCTCAGAGTTGCTAGAAGGGGCTTTACAGGTAGTCCCTGTCAACTTTTCCACCTTTGTCTTCACCCTTTTTTAATTCGGCTTTGTTTTGAAACAGCCGTTCTCCAATTACGAAATCTACCAAAGCAGAGAAAGGAGCAAAATATGATATAGCGAGAAAACACGGCTACTCGTCTGGAAAGTACACGGTGGGAAGACACCGCCGAAAATATATCAAGAACAAGTGAACGTATCGAGGTACGCTTATGCCTCAGTTACAGTGGAGAACGTGACGAATTTTCTCAAGTATGCATGTAATTTCTAGTTGTGTAGCTGTTCAGACTTTCACTGAAAGTGGACATGGTTTTCGTTCATGGCGAATGTCGCCAAAGTACAGTATGGCGCAAGTGAAGGTAGATCGTGTAAGTATAAAGGAAATTCAGTGAAATTACAGAAACAGAGACTTGAAATTGACTTACCTTTTATTTACAGTGAAAAATACAGAGGAAAATACATTTACAGAAGGTGTTGACAGTGACCTCCTGCAACTTCAGTCCACAGCTGTGCATTTCTAAGCATATTCAGATACACTCGGCATAAAGTTCAGATATCGATGGTGGCAATTTTACGGCAGATGTTGTCTTTCAGTTCCTGTACTGTGAGTGAAGATTGTTTCATAGAACTTGCTCTTCAAGTGTTCCAAAGGAAAAAACCCCATGTTGTTAGATCCCGCGAACGTGGTGACCATAAACGTTTGCTAACAGTTCGTTCCTCAGTGGAGACATCACGGAGTCGTGCGAGAGGTCCTTAGACGTGTGGCATGTTGCTCCATCTTGCTGGTAGAAGCAGTATTATCTCTCATATTAAGTGAATTCAGTACAAAATGTATCAAAAATGTTCACATATACAACCGTGTTGAGGATAATGTCAAAAAATATTGGTCTAATGGTGCACTTTCCTGTTACGCCGCACCAAACACAGACTTTTTTTATCACGGAGTGGTTGATGACACACAGTGTTAGGGTTCTCCATTGCCCAGTGCCTCATATTTTGTGAATTCACATAGCCAGAAAGATGAAATCATGTTTCATCACTCATCACGTCTAAGGGTCTAACAAACCATCGTTCATGCAATTCAAAAGCCGCGAATTGTCATCGTCCCGTAACTGCTGCACATTCGTCACACGATATGGCTTCAGATTAAGACTTTTGGATATCCTCTGGCAACTCCTGCTACTTGTATGCGCCAGTTGGACCAATTTACGTGTTGATTTCTTTGGGATCTGAATAATTCTTCGGCGATTATCTGCAATAACTTCCGATGTGCAAACTGAAGAAATTCTTTGTCGTTTCAAATTTTGGACAGACGCTAATTTTTATACGGAGTCTATATTGCTCTCTTGGCTGGTAGTCTTCTGTCAGGATACTTAACCCCGAAAAATTCGCGCGTTTTCTTAATCGAATCTGTTTTCATATATGCTTCCACAATTTCAGTTTTTTCGTCTATCTAGAAAGTCGTTTTGCAGACCACAAAGAGAAAGTCTAATTTCACTGATGAAATAAACTGAAATCCTGAAAGAAGAATGCTAACGTCGACTACCTCATAATTGTCCATTGTTGTAGCTGTTTTCTCCATTCCAAAAGTCGAAATATTGCATTTGCATTAACAGAGGAGGTGGGCTATTGTTAACTGCGCCACCCTGTGTTAGAACATCTGTGCAGTTCTATGCTGAAGGATATCCTGTTTGTGCCAAAAACGCCAACATTTGTGCCAACATTTTGAAAAAAAATCAGGACATTGAAAATGTGAAGAATAAAATACGTCAACGAAAAAGAACAGCAATTGTGAAAGAAAAGCAACGAACATTGTATCATCGGTAAAACAATTCACAATTTGCTGTAAGAAGGCCTAAACTGCAGGAATTAGCTTAATGAGAGGTCTTCGTATACTACATTGTAGCGCTTTTCATCCTTCGCATATTTCGCTCCCTAAACAGTTTCGTGGCAATGACTAACGGAATCGGTTGGTTGCTGTTCTCCAAATGGTATATAACAAATCTTAAAACTGACGTGGCGTTTTTATGGAACTTTATTTACTGGCTGAAAGTTCTTTTACAAACCAGGGGCAAATCAGTTTCCTCAATATGCATTACTACTCTGTTGATAACCGAAAAGCAAGCTCTGCCGTTGCACTTGATAATAATATCAAGGCTTAAGAAAAATCAAAACACGTTCATAAGATCTGTTGATCTGGAAAGAGCTTTCGACAACGTAAAATGCTGCAAGATTCTCGAAATCTAGAGTTCAACAGCAGTAAGCAAGAAGGAAAGAAGGATAATATGCTATATGTACACTGATCAAGAGGCAACAATTAGAACGGAAGACCAAGAACTAAGTGCTCGGAATAAAAGGGGTGTAAGACAGCGATGTAGTGTTTCGCCTCTGCTGTTCAACCTGTACATCGAAGAAGCAATAATGGAAATAAAAGAAAGGTTCAACAGTAGTATTACAATTCAGGCTGAAAGGATATTAATGATATGATTCGCTGCTGATATTGCTATCCTCGACATATGTTGAATGGAATGAACAGTGTAACGAGTACAGGATACGGACTGAGAATAAACCGAAGATAAATATGTACATAACATAAACAAAAACAATTGCAGGCACCTTTGACTTTCCGTGATCGCATGTGGGTGATCCGCCGTCTTGCTCGGTACATATCCGCGTGCCACAGTCAGTTCCAACGTAGCGTCCGCGGCTAACCGACCGCTCTCCACGAAGTGGGGCCGGGGCTGTTCCTCATGTAAATAACGTAGCTTGACATGGTGCCACGGTACTTTAGCTTTTATGTTTGACCGTGCCTTATTCTGGCATGTATTAGTTTATTTTATGCTTCTGGAGAAGGCTAGATTACTCTAGCTGAAACCTGGGTTAAGAGCAGTAACATTTCACAACTGAGGCGGATTTTTTATATATTAATTTATCACAGTTGCTGACAGGGCTGCAACATGTTAAAAATTCTTAAACCGAAGATAGACGCAAGTAATGGGGAGTAGCAGAAATGAGAACAGCGAGAAACTTATTCAGAATTTATAATCAAGAAATAGCTGAAGTGAAGGAATTTTGCTTCTTTGGAAGCCACAAGAAGGATATAAAGAGCAGACTAGCGCAGGCAGAGACGGCATTTCTGGCCAAAAGAAGTCTGTTATTATCAAACAAAGGCCTTAATTTGAGAAAGAAACTTGTGAGGATATACGTTAGAAGGACGGCATTGTACGACAATGAATCATCGACGGTGGGAAAACCGGAAGAGAAGAGAATCGAAGCGCTTGAGATTTGGTGCTATGACAGAAGGCAAAAAATTAGGTGGTCTGGTAAGACAAAGAGTGAAGTTCTTTCGAGAATCGGCAACGACTAAATGTCATTCAGGTTGCTCCGGGGGTTCCTGAGCTATGCTTTTAAGTCAGACCTTTTCGTCCTTAGGTCATGCCAAATGGGTGCTCGGGCTATTTTATGGTCATCGTTTTTTCTCCGCGATGGCAAGTGATACTTGTTCCAAGCTTTGTAGAAACTGCTTCTGGCGTTGCAGAGCTATGCTTATATATCAGTGCCTTCGAATTTCCCCTCCCCTCTCCCTACCTTCCTCTAATGGTAAAACGTCCATCGAGAATATCATCAAAGAGCCTAGACCACTCATAAAATCGGCGAAAAAAAGAAACATAAGAAAAATACTGACGAGAAGAAGGGCAGGATGATATCACGTCACTAAACTTAAGTCTATCGGTGAGGTTCTGTGGGTAGATTTCGTTCTCTTCATTGCGGAAAAAAGTTGCTCGCACAAATGTGCAAGTCGAAACATTGACATAATCGGAGCTGCAAACTTATGAAGTCGTAGAAATTTATAAAGTGTTAAACATTGCTGGGTTTACAAATTAAAGTTATAGCAATTACAGCCCTCGGTCGCAAAAAGTTTTTTGACCTGATTTAGGCACTTCTATGAGTGCCTTCATCAGAAATTAAACATTCAAATTGGCATGTCACGCATAAAATAAATATGAAGCCATAAAGCATTAGTAACACAAATTAAAAAAAATATATATGGAAGGCGAGCCACTGTGGGCTGCTCACATATGTCAAGCCACAGGTAGCAGCTAGTGAAAATTTTTGTTACTGAAGGTTTATCGCTTGATATTTATTGTATACGTAACATGCCAAGTCGAATGTTTAATTTCTGATGAAGGCACTTATAGAAGTGCAGAAACTATGTCAAAAGACTTAATTTTTGCGACCGAGGGCTGTAATTGCCTTAACTTTAAGTAGAAATTTATATTGAAGAAAGCTTTTATACGTGCCTACAAGACTTATTTTATAATGAAACTTATCACTCATCTGCATGTCAGTCTGCAGTTGTATAAGTTCTAACTGAAGTTAGACGCCCTGCACTAATGTGTTATAATTTGATACTGCTGTGTCTTAGCTTCGTTTAGAAATTGCTTTTCATCGATTTAAAAAGAGCTGTCCTTCACTTTAAGGCTTGAGTCATGAAGTAACCCCTGTGCTACATCCTGACGTCAGACCGGCGCATTCCAACGCGAGCGCTCACTATTCAGACGGCGAGAGAAAGTGGGCGTTTGTGCTTGCCTAGCGTCCTCCTGAACAGCCTTACTAGACAGGGTACAAACTGCAGGGGAACACTGAGACTGGAATATATCCAACAAATAACTGCGGACATAGGGTTCAAGTGCTATTTTGTTATGTAGACGTAGGTGCAAGAGAAGAATTCGTGGCGGACAGTATCAGACTAGTCAGAATACTGGAGGGTAAAACAAAGAATTAAAAAAAGAGCTCCACTCTAGCTTAGAGAAGCGGATAAACAGCTACCTTAATGTCAATATGTGGAGTGGGCTTTTGATGAATCGTACCTTTAGTTACTGTTTTATTGATGAGACGAGAGGATGATAAAAGGTTAGAAGCATTTGAGGTGTGGATGTGGAGGAGAATGGAGAGAATAAGCTGGATGGAAAGAGTGAGTAATGAAAGAGTATTGGAAAGGGTTGGTGGGAGAAGATGTCTGCTGAAGGTTGTAAGAGAAAGGAAAAAGAACTGGTTGGGACATTCATTGAGAAGGGAGTGCTTGCTAGCAGATGCTTCGGAAGGATTGATTTGTGGGAGAAGAAGGAGATACAAGATGATAGATGACATAAAGGGAAGAGGAAATTATGCAGACCTGAAGAGGATGACAGAAGACCGGACAGCCTGGAGAAATACGATGTGAAAACCTGCCTTTTGGCAGAACACTGGTGATGATGATTATTGATGACACAGTATAATATTCACAAATATCTGCAGTTACTAACACATGTGGCGCTGCAGTTATTAGACATCCCACTGAACACAAGGTGATCGAAATGGTAAAAACGTGAGAGTTATGGAGTATATTCCGCACAAACAATTACAAACCTTCTTAATGGAACATTTGGAGATAGGTGGAACGTTCGCTCAGGAAACACAAAATGATCTGTGCACTTATCATGGATAAGACATCTAGCCTCATGTGTGGCGCGAATTAAAAGAAGAGATTTACGAGGAAATATCGGCGACTCCAAAGATATTAAATGCCCTATAACACAGGCCTGTTCAGCGATAAACTCATAATAGAAGTCAGCGTGCCGTATTGTCTGTTCGGGAGCGCCGTATAGCGTGTACCAGTGCTGAACGTCAACATTCTGAACACTGCGTTCGACAGTCACAACAATAAACATACGAACGGTACATGGGTTATGTGTTTGCTTGCATTTGGCACAGTAGGACAGACGGTTACGCGATCATTTCTCGTGAGGGGGGACAGTAGTTTGTTGCGCTGTTAACTACTCAGAATTTGATCAAGTTCCATTAATGTTATGTCGTTAACCTCAATAAAAACGGCACCAATCGCCGTTATATAGGTTTATTTCTAGGCAACCAGTTTCGACGTTACACTACGTCATGTTCAGGCCAAAACTACTCCAATCCTATAGTGTAACTTCGAAACTGGTTGCCTAGAAATACACCTTTATAACGGCGATTGGTATTGTTTTTATTAAACATTGAACAGTGTAGTCCCGTACTCCACCAGAAGATGGAGTTACATTCATTATGTAGTTACAGTCCTCTTCGAAGGGTCTTTACAGTGGCAAAGAATTAAGTACACGGTGACCCGAAGGTCCGTTAACATTTGAATATCCAGTATTTCAAGGAAAAAATGTAATAGAGAGGTAAAAATTGACAAACATGTTTCAGATGACGTGGGACTTTATTGAAAACAAAAAAGTGCACACAATGACCAACAGATATGATAAAGAAGTAATAATTAGCATACCAATTAATTTGTAGCAAAGATAATATTCTTTATAACAAATGTTCAAGCTAAACATGTCGGCCGTCGTTCATCAACAGTAGCTGTAGTCGAAGGACAATGTTCTGAATAGCACTGCGCAGTATGTCAGTAGGTACTGAGAGAAACTGCCATCAGATGTTGTCGTTTAGCATCCTTAATAAGGCAAACGATATCAATAGCTTGCGACTACAGGTAACCTCACAACCAATAACCACACGGATTGAGGTCGGGGAACTGGGAGGCTAAGCACGACGTACGTGGCGGCTCAGCACGCAATCCTCACCAAACGATGTGCGCAAGCAATGTGGGGCGGAGGGCCATCCTGCAGAAAAGTCATACCTACCAGCAGGTATTCAGCACCCAGGCTAAGGATGATATGACTCCCTCTCTCATTACAGTTCATTTCGTACACGATTCCCAGACGGCGTCAATGACGCATTACTGTCTGGCGCCTTCTGTTAGCCAGTTATGCACTCGTTTTTTATTTAAGTGCACCTGCTCACGAAGGTCCAGTGTGGGCTATAATTATCGTATGGCAGTGAAACTAGGTAGCTATGCTAATGTGTTAATGCGGAACCGATTTTTTGCTCGAAAAATTAGTTCCTGTTTTGGTCACCAGGTGCTGATATGACGCTGAGAATGCAAGAAAGACGTACAGAAATGTTTTCATCGCTAATGGATTAGCAATGGGTCGTGAGCAGAAAAGGACAAAGAAGTGAGGACGGCATAATGTTGATTTTTATTACTAACCGACGCTTAGAGAATTTGTTCAGTATGAGCATCAGAAACGTCTACGACATGGTCTGCAGCGTCATATTTACACTGGTGGCCAGAATTGGAGCTAAATTTTTCCCAGCGTAAATTGGTTCTGCATTAATACATTAGCATATCTATCAACTTTTGCTGCCGTGTGATAAACGCAGCCCACACTTAACCTATGAGAGTAGCCGCACTTCAATTATAATCACCCGGTACATTATTTCGTGAATTTGTGCATTTTCAAATGTTAACGGACTTTTGTGTCTCCCTGTACATGTTCCACCAAGAAAATGAAGTCGGTCTCAAAATCAGCAGCTACAAACGTTAGATATCTACATGTAGTCATCTTTGTTTTCCGCCTGCATTCACACAAATACATGAAATACACACACACATTCACACACACACACACACACACACACACACACACACACACACACACACACAGACAGACGCGCATACCCCACAAAAGTCGAGAAATATACTGACGAAAAATAAAATCGTAACACCAACTACTTATGCCATATAGACGGAAATTGATAGGCGGGTTTCTACATCTGAAAAATGATGTCCAGATTTTGCGAAAGTCCCATGAGAGTGACGATAGTAACGCCACTATAATTATGTAATTCAGGTTTGCTTTTAATACACACGCTGTAACGATCGTGAGAGTTAGTTGCCTTTGAGACTGGATGTGGTCAGTTCACGTTACTCAAGAATGCCTTCAAGACGACAAAGATGCCATTATCAACACTTCACTAAGTGATAGGGCTACGAGAGAGAGAATGCACGGTCGCAAGAAGATCGAACTCTGGACGACCACATGGCACTACCGAGAGAGAAGACCATCGTGTTCGGCGTGCGGCTCTGGGGCATCGTACTGCATCTGCAGCAGCAATCTGAGCAACAGTTGATAACACAGTGAGACAATGAACTGTTTCAAATCCTTACTTCAGGGAAAGTTCAGCGCCAGGCGCCCTGTAGCGTGCATACCACTCACCCCAAAGTAATGCCATTTGCTACTTCAGCGGTGTCAAGCGAGAGCTCATTGGATAGCAGTGTGGAGAGCTGCTGTGTTTTCTAGTGAAAACTGGTTCTGTCTCGGAGCCGGTAATGGCCGTTTGTCGGTTAGGAGGAGGCCAGTTAAGAGCCTTCAACCAGCGTGTCTGCATGCTGGACACATTGGACGTACAGTCGTGGACAAAACGAGCGAGACCCCTCGCCTTTTCGTTACGCTGATCCGCACGGCTTTAAAGTCTGCTACACAGCATAACAGGCAAGGCGACGAAGTGCTACCAACATACTATGCACAGGCGTGAAACTGACAAACTATCTGAACTTTTTTAGGCTGTTTTCAATCATTTGTAAGACTATATAAATGCTGATTAGTGTGTTAAATACAACACGTAAATATAAGACAGAACTGAAAGAAGAAACGCTAATTGATATGAACTGTGCCAAAAAAAAAAAAAAAAATTAATTTCAACTTATCGAGATAACATAACTGTTTTAGTAAGACAAAGAACCCCAGATCGTTACGAATTAACGTTCAGACCAGTCATACTGGATTACCGTTGCTGACCTACCATGAAAGTGTGCAAATTAAGCAATGCGTGAAGATTCATAATGAAATTCAGTTAAAAATCATTCAGTGCCACACTTAAGTCAATTCCATTATTGACAGAAGCGGAAAAAGTAGGCAGTAACATGTATGAAATTTTACAAGAGTGTCATATTGACATCCACAGGGCGCCAGTACAGAATAAAGGTAGCGATAAAACGTATTGGGGGCGCGAGAATTTCTTAAAATTGCTTTACTGATATTCTACCCGCCTCCATCGAGATTAGAACCGGAAACAAACCAGACCCTCCTTTCACTACGCTAGCAGACAACCCAGGCAAACAGCCCTCTATTATTAACCCAGACATGAATAAGCCGGCAATTTCGCAATGAAAATGGCAAAATGATCTGCAGTTTCTGTTGCATAGAGCTTTCTGGACTCAAAAACATGAATTTTCTTTCTTTATGTCACCGCTTATGTGACAATCATTCGGGATGTTTATCGAAGTAACAAAATACTGTTATGAGAGAGTAAATTTAGTAGAATAATTCTGCACCACCCCAGGAAATAAACGGCTACATAGCTGCCAACCGTATTATACACTGTTTCGAATTCTCCACTAGACTCGCCACAGCCAGAAAACGTTCATTAGCCGAAGTTTTTCTTAAGCTAGCTAGCAATGGGAATGTTCGCACTTCTAAAACGCGGTGGCATTAATACTGGGATGTGAATTACCACGTGTATAGGCAAATGGATTCTATTGGCATTCCTGTAAACGTGATTTGGATCGAAAGCATAGCTACGATTAATATGCTGATGTATCGACTACAACTAGCACATTTCGAATAAGGAGTAGGGGGCGTTATGTATGCGGCCCTCGTCTTCAGTAGCTGTCGTAGCTGTTTTCGTTGTTCGGGTTTCGTCATCTAAACTGATAAAAACGGAACGCTACTAGTCTCACTTTCTTGACCGTCTATCGGTCTACCCAACCCTTAAAACCCGTGTACCTCCAGAACGGGTAGACATAATAAGCGGAAATGTATCGCACTTCTTGCGGTAACCGGTCCCTTGGTGGTGTAAAAAAGTGAGCTTCTATGTCAACGCAATCTAAAGATACGGCCGTTTATGTAAAGAAAATTTACGGGAAAGGTCAAAAAATGGCTTCAAGAACAATGCAACCAAACTGCTTATGTCATCAGCCCCTAGACCTAGAACTACTTAAACCTAGCTAGCCTAAGGACATCACAGACATCTATGCCCGAGGTAGGATTCCAAACTGCGAGTGAAGCAGCCGTGCGGTTCGTGACTGAAGCGCCTGGAACCGCTCGGCCACCGCACCCGGCGAAACCCTATTCACCTCATGTATAATGATAATATATACTGTCTAGTGAGGATAAACTGTATTCGCCAGCAACTCAGATCGTTTGATCACGGAACTTTTACGAAGCTACATTCAAACTTTGTTCTAAGTCGTCTGCAATATCCATTTATAAACACCCTAGGAACGTCGTGTGCGATATCCACTTCTGAAGACGCTGGCTGATACTGCAGTACCATAACAAGTAGGCAAGAATTTATTGGTATTGGTCCATGCTTGACACTTTATTTCAATATCAATTTAACGCGCCTAGGTGTTCGTATATGGCTGAAACTAATGAACAAAAAGTAAATAAACAACAAACAACTTTGATGTTCAAATCAAATGAAAGTCACATGTTGCAGTTACAACATAATTTCGTTGTTACATCTACATGACTACATCAACAGGATTTCTTTTAATCCAGACTTACGTGGTTGGTTCAAAAATGGCTCTGAGCACCATGCGACTTAACTTCTGAAGCCATCACTCGCCTATAACTTAGAAGTAATTAAACCTAACTAACCTAAGGACATCACACACATCCATGCCCGAGGCAGGATTCGAACCTGCGATCGCAGCGGTCGCTCGGGTCCAGACTGTAGCGCCTAGAAGCGCACGGCCACTTCGGCCGGCCCAGACTTACGTGCTTGGCAGAAGGTTCGGACTATTTCTCTACCGTCCCACTCATTAACAGTGTGCGGGAAAAAGGACCACTTAAATCTTTTCTTGCGAGCCTTGAATTACATTATTGCTATGGTTTCTTCCTGCGTAAGTTCCCGAGGAAATAATGTTTTGGCATTCAGAACAGATGTTGGTGATTGAAATTTCGTATAAAGATCTCGCGGCAACGAAAATCGCTTTTGTTTTCATGAATGTTACCCCAACTTGATTATCAAATCTGGGACCCTCTCCCCCCTATTTCGTGACATTACAAATCGTGCTACCGTTCCTTGGACGTTTTTGCGTGCACAGTCAATCGCGTCTGTCAAGGATATTATAGCAGTGAACGGACAAACGTAGTGTAGGCAGTGTTTTCAGTTGGCATGTTGCGTATTCTTAGTGTGCGGCCAATAAAACGCAGTCATTCGTTTGCCTTCCCCACAAAAGTATGTTTTCGATCGTTCCAGTTTAAGTTTTACTGGGTACTGAGATGAACTGACAGTGCTTCGACTTGTATTTTGTCATGAAACCGAAAGTTAATTATTGTTACTGGACGCAGCTTTCGTTTTTAATGTATTGCTTATTCAACAGAGTGCACTCCTCGTACACCACACATAACTGTTTCAAAGCATTAAATTGTTACTGGTGTTACCAAGTAGCAGTGGTCATCTTAACTTGCCGTTTTGAAACAAATGAAAATATTATAGCGAAATGTAGCAACTAAGAAGCGGAGAATCCAAATAAACAAACATTTCCGGTTAAGTAGTTGCAGTAGATCTACTACACAGTAACGTAAATTAGGAGCAAAGTCCATTAGTAGATCGTTATCAGGAAAACCAGCCCTCATAATGCAATGTGCCACTGCGAGAAAGAAAGTTTCCAAACATGTCAATGAGTAGGCGATGAAAGTGGACGCATTCTGTCTACTGAATCCCAACGCACGCCACTTACGAGGGGACACGCCAAGTGTCATACCCCGATCTTGCTGAAACTTCGCTCAGTGAAAGAGGAGACAAAATAAGCGAACACGTGTCTCGGCTTATCTGCTTACACTCTACCGCTTCTGAGAAAACGACGGTCAAAGTTTTCAATGCGCTGTTACTATAGTGTAGATACCTCTTAGCGGGTAAGGATTCAACTGAAGCGGTGGCTCTGCGGCTACCATAGCGACTTCGGAACTTTGCGCTGCGAGTTCGAAACCCGGTTTTTCCTCCTCCCCCCCCCCCCCCCCCCACACACACACACACTCTGAATTATCTACGAATGTTTATTCCAATTTATGTTGAAACACTGTTGTCGTTATTCGTCAGTTAATTTACTGTGTACAGAAATAAGTTAAAAAGGGAACACACAGTGCGTAGTGGGGCGATCACTCTGTTGTAAAAATAATTCAGAAGCCAAGATCGCTTAAATACTGTTTACTGGATAACCGGTTTCAACGTATGCCATCATCGGATCTGAATGTAGATTAACATTTATAAACCATTTGGATATAACGATACATGAGGCAGACTAGATGATTTTAGATCAGCTAGTCTCATTCGTTTATTATTTTTTTAATTCATTAATTACACATAAAGTTAATTGGCGAATAATGACAACATTATTTCAACATAAATTAGAAAAAAACATTCGTAGATAATTCTGACAGAGAGGCAGGAAAAAATAAGAATAAAAATACCCAATATGGTCTCGAACACGGGAATCAAAGTTAAGCAGGAACGACGGTAGCCACTGAGCCACCGCTTCAATTGCGTTCTCGGCTGCAGAAGGTATCTACACTATAGCAACAGCGCGTTGATAACTTTGACCGTCGTTTTCTCGGAAACGGTCGAGTGTCTGCAGATAAGTCGAAACACATGTTCGCTTATTTTGTCCTCTCCTTCACTGAGCAAAGTTTCCGGACAATCAGCCTATGACACCTGGCGAGTTCCCCTCGTTAGTCGAGTCGCTTCTTACGCCCGGCGAGAATTATGTATGCCTCAGAGTAAACTGCGCCACTTGGAAACACGGCGAGCGAGGATAAACACGTTTTCCTTCTTATAAGGCAATCTTCTACAGCTAAAATTCACGAAGTGTTCTTCAGGTTGCCTTAGATATTTCAGAAATGTTTCTTGCGTTAGGCCTGCCGCATATGCAAAACGTAAACATTTCATTTCATGTAATATTTATCAGGATAAGACATGACAAGAGTGGACCAGTCCCTTCTGAGAAAAATTACAGATTCTAAGTTGCTCCACTATGTAATGACACGGGTAGGGGCTTGCGATCTCTCGTTTATGCCATCGATTTCCGTGTTCCACATACTTGGCCACTGCGTTGTGGCTGCCATCGTGGAGGAGGCAGTCTGTTTCCTGCTACCGCTGTTTCCGCAGCAGATATTAACCGCGATGAATCATTCAGTCAACGCTAAATGACCCATCTGGGTGAGGCAGACAAGGGCGCTATAATAGCACTCCATGCAGAGGGATCTTCAAATGGCTATATAGCAAGAACTATGGGTCTTCACAAGTCGACGGTAGCCAGGTGGATCAGACAAAAGGAAGAGAGTGGTAACCTGAATGGGAGGCCTCATGGCCGTCGCCGCAAAACAGCAGCAGCTCAGGATCAGCAGATACGCCGTTTCAGTGAGAACCACCCATTTGTCAACGCACGACAAATTCAGCAAACTTTGGGTCTCAATGTTAGCAGTAAGACCGTCACTCGTCGTCTAAGGGAAGGTGGACTGAGAGCAAGAAGCGCTGCTGTGAAAGAGACATTGACTGTTTCCCACAGAGGAGCTCGCCTTTCTTTTGCTGCTGAAAATGTCGACAAACCTCTCCAGTTTTGGAAGCGAGTGATTTTCACGGACGAAAAGTTTTCTCTGTGGCATCAACCGGAAAAGTACTTGTTTACCGGCCTAAAGGTGCTAGGTATAATCGAAAATATATTTACAGTTGCCGAAGGAGTGGCAGGGAGTCGGTAACGGTATGGGCATGGATATCGGCCGAAGGGTGTGGGCTCCTGTGGGAAGTGGAAGGAAGATTCGATGCGCGCAGTTACATATCAATTCTGGAGCACGTGATGTTGCCTTCTGTGACAGCAAGATTTGGCGATGATCAGATGATGACTGGGTGTTGTGTGATGTCCTTAGGTTAGTTAGGTTTAAGTAGTTCTAAGTTCTAGGGGACTGATGACCATACATGTTAAGTCCCATAGTGCACAGAGCCATTTGAACCATTTTTTTGATGATCAGATCATGTTCCAACAAGATCGCTCGCCTATTCATATGGCACCTGTGGTTAAGAGGTGGTTCGACGACCATAGTAATATTACTGCAATGGAATGGCCACCTAAAGGAGCTGACATGAATCCCATTGACAATATTTGGGCAGAAATGGTCAGAGTAATACGAGAAAAGGGGCAGTCACCGTCGACTCGCCGACAGCTTTCTGATGTGATTCATGACGCTTGGAATGAGTTACTTGAATATCTTAGTTATGTGGCTAGAGTTGTGGGCTCAACGCCCAACAAACTTCGAGCTGTTGTGGAAGCCGAAGGAGGCTATACGCGATACTAAGCAGCATCAGCAGAGGTGTTTTTTTTTTCAACCCTTCACCAATCAGCTGCAACAGCTGTTTCAAGTTTTTTTTTCAGACGTATATTTTATATAATTTCAAGGAAACGCAGTAAGTGGAATGTGGACAAACAAATTAATTCACAGCAAGATATGTAATATTTAATTTGATAAGAGAAGAAATACTCACCTTATAAATTCATGCAGTCTCTAAAAAATACATGACACACGTGTATGTGCAAGAAGAGTACAAAACAATTCAGCACAAATAAAAAATATTGAGGAGAAGCTCGCCGATGAAGGCGTAATTGGAGAACAAAGGTTGGGCTAGAAGGAGAGGTAAGGAGGCCCGAAAAAGCAGAGAAAAATCAAATACCCAATAGACTTTGAGGTGTTGTCGCAGCAGAGGGCGGTTGGTATATGCGATTCGGAGCAACAGTAGAAGAATAGTTTTATTTACTGATTTTTGAGGCTTTATTTTGTGACAGCTAAACAGTGCTGCATCATGAGACCCATTATTTGTCCACATGTGGCTAAACATCAGAGGTGTAAAAAATTTTGAGAGGTGCCGAAGTTCTCTGGAAGAGTAACGTGTTTTAGACAACGAGATGATTTTTAGTTCATTTCATTTTAACCATTCACACTATGCTTTGACATTGTAATCTTTGATTTCATTTTATTATTATGTATCTTTTCTTCGGTGAAAGTCAACGGTAGTAAGTTTCAAGATGTGAAGAATAACTGGAAGTTTTTAATTTGTGGAATAGCGTATTTAACAGTTAATATTTTCAGCAAATCTGTAGTTATAGAACATATTAAGAAGCAAGTCAAAAATGGCATTGTGGAAAGATCAGGTTGGTCTCTAAAGGGTAACGACGGTAAAATAGCAAATACGAAACTATGGGTAACAACTATTGTTGATGGTGAGGAGCCATAATCGATATGCCACTATTCTGTAATTGTATTTCTGAAGTTTATCGTCAATCCTAGGACTGAAACCGATACTCTATTTTACGTAAAGAATATAACCTTCAAAATTTATTTAGCAGCGCAGAATATTAAATCATAGTTTATAGATCAGGAACCTAATCCAACTGCCTTTAATTTTATTCTCACGGATGACATTGAGACAGTAAATAACAAGAGAAATAACAAAACTCTCAGAATCAATATAGAGAATTCAAGTGTCCAGTGGATTCAAAAGTATGCTATAATAGCGAATAATTGCTTTTACTGACTCCTTCATGCCTACGTTTTCTGTCAGACAATGTTTGAAACTAGGACTAGCAAGGTAAACAATTTTTCCACAAATTGTCAAATTGGAAGCCGGAGAGCCAGTTACATAAATTACGATGACAATAAACGGTTTTCAAGTAAACTGATGTCAAGTAGACATCCAACGCATTTATTGTGTGTTACACGCACAGTATGTAAACTGGCAACGCCACCAACACACAATACCACTAACAAGGGAACATTCCCATCGTACCCCCCTCAGATTTAGTTATAAGTTGGCACAGTGGATAGGCCTTAAAAATCCGAACACAGATCAATCGAGAAAACAGAAAGAAGTTGTGTGGAACTATGAAAAAAATAAGCAAAATATACAAACTGAGTAGTCCATGCACAAGATAGGCAACAACGAGGACAAAGTGAGCTCAGGAGCGCCGTGATCCCGTGGTTAGCGTGAGCAGCTGCGGAACGAGAGGTCCTTAGTTCAAGTCTTCCCTCGAGTGAAAAGTTTAATTTTTTATTTTCAGACAGTTATTATCTGTCTGTCCGTCCGTCCGTTCGATGAGAGGTAACTGCGCCTTAGTATGATGACGCTACACCTAAACAAACATCGAAACACATGACGTCAGTCGACTACAGCGCACGGAAGAGAGAGTATTCCTGCTAACGAGGCTCCCTGGCTGGCAGTTGACTGTTCGCTACTTTGGACGAGAGTGCATTAAATACGTGAGCTGCATTCCGTGGGCAATATGAATCCAGCAACTATAGCTCGCGACTACAATAACAATGTCAATGAATATTTTCCGTACTGTAAGGCATCGGAAAGTTCCTTAAGGGATCAAACGATTGTCGAACATTTGTACGATTATTTCCTACATTTATTGATAAACAGTACGTGTGGTGATGATTGTCTGCAAATAAAAAATTAAAACGACTCACTCAAGGGAAGATTCGAACCAAGGACCTCTAGATCGGCAGCTGCTCACGCTAACCAGGCGACCATGGCGCTCCCGAGCTCACACCTTCCTTGATGTTGATTATCTTGTGCATGGACTACTTAGTTTGTATATTTTGCTGATTTTTTTCATAGTTCAACACAACTTCTTCCTGTTTTCACGATTGATCTGTGTTCAGTTTTTCCAGTTTTTCAAGGCCTATCCACTGTGCCAACTTATTAATAAATCTGAGGAGGGCGCGATGGGGAGGTTCCCTTGTTAGCTATGAGACAACTGTAGCAAAACGGAGCATCCTCGTTATCTATGTGATGGATAAGACAACTAATTCGCAACATAAATGTCAATGTAAGCATCAATTTCTGTTGGAACTTGCTCACTGGACCAAATAACAAACATTTCCTACGTCGTCAATCCGAATCATGTAGCAAATGTAATTTAAAGGACATAAAAATATCGAGTGAATTTACTAACATAATTATGAACCACTCACGAAGATAAATCGATGGTCACATAGTTGTCAAAAGTATTCTACAGTATTGCCATTGTCCATTAGACTAGCAGCAGGAAGGAAACGTTCGCTCAGCTGTGCTGCGATATCTTGCACTGACGAAGCTCGCGCTTCGAAGACGCCACAGCATCGTCTGCCACCATTTCATGGCAAACGAAATATCTCAAGTGTACGGTCTTAGACATAAAAACTGACCGCCGGCCGGCCGCCACGGAGACTAAGTCCGAGTCGTTCACTTAACGTGGCCAATAAAACTGACCGCCCCGGCCATCTGCACAATCTGGCAACACTGTTAGATGCGTAAGTGTTAGGAGGAAGCGTTGTCTACTTCCGAGATGTTCTCGAATTGTGTGAGCACGTGGTCTGGCAGCCGGCATGGTAACTCAGCATGTTCGGTCAGACGGTTAGATGCCCTCTGTAATAAAAAAAACTGAGTTAATGGATCAACGACAAACTGAAAGGGTGTCTTGCGACGTCAGCACCGAGCAGTTCCAACGAACAAAAACGAGACAAAAAAAAAAGTGGTAATCTTCGTGCATTCTAAACTTATGGTCGCCTGTTCGCGTCCAACTTTTTTTTTTTTAACCATATTTCGGTCTAAAGTTAGGAGTCTGATTGAGCATCGAAGATAATTTGCTTAACATTCTACCCACCAGCAATAACAAGTATTCCAGAAACAACTCCGCAGGACAGCTCGTGGCTGCGTCGCGATCATAACAGCTTACGTTCGAGCGTTTCCTCTCGCTGCACCGGCTACCGGCCACCGGCCAGACGCCACCCGCCGCCTGAAATCCGGCGCCGCCCATGTGAAAGCGGCAAAACGCTGTTAGTGTATGTATCAACTGTCATTTTCGAATTTGAAGTTCTAGTTATCATCTTGCAGTTAAGCATTGGATTTTGCATACTTGAAAATCATGAACTACAGTTAAGCATTGTAAAATTGAGTCGCAAGTGGAAAAAGGTGTAACATCTGTAACACAACGTTTACTTTTGGTATTACAGAGGGGTGAGTGCAGAGGAGGCAACTAGAAAGATTTGAATTGTGTTTGGAGCGAGTGCTTTTGGGAAAAATACGCCAGAAAAAGATATTTGTGTTTCAACAAAGATCGTTCTGGCATGAATGATTTTCCACATTAAGGAAGTCTCGCCTACTGATATATGTGATAGATTACTATTTTACCATCATACGACATTTGCATCCAACAGGCAAAGTTCAGAAGTCTGGTGTAGCAGTACTGCATGCTCTAATTCGAAACAACAATAATCAACGGAGTGACTATTATTGAATGTCATCAGTTCACTCATCGAGCATTCCTATGCAGTACTGTTACTGGTGACGTGCTACGATGCCTTTATCGTTAACTTCCTGAGAAGAAATGAAAGGCTGACCCCAACAAAAGTCGTAAACTCAAGGAAAGAGGAGTGTGAACTTAATATTTTACATCTGATAAGTCCAAAAGTGTGTTTTGGGCTACGAATTCTGCCCCCCAGGGTGTGTGCAACACAGCTGGAATTTGTTGCCAACAACTGAGACACCTTTCGGTCGCAGTGTAAGAAAATCGAGCAAAAAAACTACATCAGTTGTGCTACTGCATGATAACGCACTATGTTGCTTCGCGAAACAAAACTATCCAGGAGATTGATAGGAAAGTCGTCTCTCAGGCACTTGTATTGATAGGGAAGTCCTCTCTCACTCAAGAATTTGTCCCTCTCGTCATATATTTGTAAAATTTTACCATTCCCGCTCTTGATCGATCAACCGTCAAGGCAATTCATTTCTAGACGAAAATACTCTTAAAACTACTCTGGTTTAATGACATCGTTAGAACCAATAGGTTTCTACAGGCGTAGAATTTGTAAACAACTTTAGCATTGTCGGATCGTTTTCGATATTGTGAAAGAAAATTCTGCTGATGATTAATTTCTCTTTGATAATTACTGTTGCGTTTAGTAAACTAATGGAAAATGCAATTAAAATATTCACTGTACTAATAAAAATTAAATTCAGCTTACTACAGAAACATCACGACAGCAGTCTATCTTAATAAAGCATTAAGTGTCTGTGAGACGATTGAGCCTATTTTAACACGAATTAGTAGTATATTACCGACTTTTGACTTGGAAAAGATCTGTATTTATTTCATTTCCTGTACCATTCGTAAGTATTATGAAAATGTGACATTTCATAGATAAAATCACGTATTCACAACAACAAAAAATATGCCGGCAGAAAACAAAAGTGGCATTATGAATTTGGCAGTTCCGTAAGGTTTTCGCTGACACTAAGGGCTACTGAAAGTAGCAAGACGAATTTTGCTCGAGCGTTGTCTTACGATACCCTTATTGAGTTTTTATCTGCCTGCTTGTAGCTGTGCTTCAAAAGAAATATCTGGCTTTCAGCGAGTCTCGAAAGGCGAACGAAAGCAGCTTGCACCTGGTAGCTAAGCATGTTACCTGGGAACTGGTTTTTTCCTACAGTGGGAAGACATCCTTTTGTGGTTGAATTGTTGGCAAATGTCAGTCAGACACGTGCCTTTGGTCTAAGCGTTTCGGTGTGTTGAATTTGTACCAATGATTTTTCTACATGCTTTTTCTGTCCCAGATAGAGAGTTGAAGTCTCCCATTAGTATTTTCACGTCATCTTGGTAAATTTTGCTCATAGTATTTTCGAGTGTGTTCCAGAATTTTTCGACATTTTCGGTGTTTTTCTTATTTTCGATGTTGGTGGGGACACGTGCATTGATGAGTGTATATTTTTTACTGGGGCTCTGAATGAGCATAGTCATAAGTCGCTTGTTGATGGGCCGGCCGCAGTGGCCGAGCGGTTCTAGGCGCTTCAGCCGAAACCTCGCGACTGCTACGGTCGCAGGTTCGAATCCAGCCTCGGGCATGCATGTGTGTGATGTTCTTACGTTAGGTGGGTTTAAGTAGTTCTAAGTTCTAGAGGACTGATGACCTCCGCTGTTAAGTCCCATAGTGCTCAGAGCCATCTGAACCTTTTGATTGTTGATGGGTGTGATTTCTTTGACAGAGTTGATGATAGATCTGTGTTCGAGAAATGCAATGCCGAAGATTGGTACGCCTTTCGCTACCTTTTGTTGTATTTTACCCTTGAAGATGCAATGGTTTCCCTAATGCAAGATTTCATTGTCAGTTGGCCGTGGATCTTGAAGAGCAAGGATGAGAATTTTTTGCCGGTCGATTTCTTTTGTGAGATTATTTAATTTTCGTGTTTGGATCAATGTATCGATGTTTACTTTTAAATGCATGTCTTTTGCTTGTAAGGAAATTTACCAGAGATCTTCGATATTCTCTGCCGTGCTAACCTGGACTCCCCAGAATCCGAAAATCCAACTGCCGCCTGTCGACAGCCGGGTTGTGTACCACCTGGGGTAAAGTTGACTTTCCTTGCATAGGTGATGTTTGCTTGTGTTTCATTGGTTTGGCTTGGGTGATACCAGGACCGGAGAGGACCAGAGTGTGTTGAAGCCTTTGAAAGCAAATATTTTCAGCCAAGCTCATTGAGATAACAGACGATGATCAGATAGCTGTGATTTTCACTCAGACGTGTCTCGATTTTGGTTCAATGGATTGAGTAGCCGTTCAGGATTGTGTTAGTGTTTGGTTCACCCCTACTATTTGATTTCCTCGGTACCACCCG
This sequence comes from Schistocerca serialis cubense, assembly GCF_023864345.2. NCBI lineage: Eukaryota > Metazoa > Arthropoda > Insecta > Orthoptera > Acrididae > Schistocerca > Schistocerca serialis. The sequence goes on from NC_064638.1 coordinate 227,459,285, forward strand.
TATGGGGGAGGTTTCCCCTATCCGCCACGCGCGATTATTATTATTATTATTATTGTCATTATGTCATCAGCAAATCCGATATGGTGTATCTTCCCACCACTGAAATAGATGTGTATTGTTCGATTCACTAATTCCATCACATAAATGTGGGTTATAATTACGTTACATTGCTGCTAGTAGACATATTTCTCACTTTTCCTTAGACAGTTGCTACCTGTTACTCCATCATAGGAATTTATGTGCGCTGCATTGTTGCAATACAGAAGTTCAAATTATCCGATTTCTGTAAATCCATTTCGATACCAGATCGTTCTAATCGGATTCAGCCAGGCAGTCTTAATGTGGATATCCGGCTACGACTCTCATCGTATGATAGGCTGGGTAAACCACATTCTTATTCGGACTGTTGATTATAGATCACTTTTCTGCGACAGGGCATGAATTCTTAAACACTGTGGAAAATAATAATCCAATGTGCTTATTACAAATACGTTATTTAAATATAAATACATGAACTAACGAGATAACAGTTTATTTACAGGAGCAGATCACCATCCATCATAGTAGAGCAGTGCGAGATTGGTTTCAGGGCCAAGAGAGGATAAAGCTGTTGCCGTTTGTTGCACGATCACCAAACATCAACCAGATATGAATGTGTGGGCAGAAGTAACAAGGCCATTGCCACGTGGATCTACAAAAGCAAGCGACCTTTGGACATATATAGAAAACATATGTTGGGAAGTAAACCATCACGCTACACTGTCGACGACTTAATGAAATCAGTTCCCCTAAGCATTCGAGAAATCTTACGTAATGATCGTGGGTGGATTGGTTACTAAAAGTATAAAAAAAATGTTCAAATGTGCGTAAAATCTTATGGGACTCAACTGCTAATGTCATCATTACCTAAGCTTACACACTACTTAACCTAGCCTGCCGAAGTGGCCGTGCGGTTAAAGGCGCTGCAGTCTGGAACCGCAAGACCGCTACGGTCGCAGGTTCGAATCCTGCCTCGGGCATGGATGTTTGTGATGTCCTTAGTTTAGTTAGGTTTAACTGGTTCTAAGTTCTAGGGGACTAATGACCTCAGCAGTTGAGTCCCATAGTGCTCAGAGTCATTTTTTTGAACTTAACCTATATTATCCTAAGGACAAACACACACACTCATGCTCGAGGGAGGACTCGAACCTCCGCCAGGATCAGCCACGCAGCCCATGACTGCAGCGCCCCTGACCGCTCGGCTAATCCCGCGCGTCTGCTAGAAGTATAATCGTCCACAAAACCCATGTGGACAATTATCTGACAATCGGTCAAGCTTTGCTTTGTCTCAGCTCTTTACCATACAAGTCCATTTACATTCAGGCTCCTCCTTACAATTCTTGCAATGCAAGGTAATTGAAAAAATTCGTCCACTCGACGCCAACTGAGGAACTGACTGGTGCATGTGTTGTTCAACAAACAGTAGTTGTCACCCTCACTGGAATCAATGACTGTGTGTGTGTGTGTGTGTGTGTGTGTGTGTGTGTGTGTGTGTGTGTGTGTGTTTTCGTGTTGATGCACAATCTGAATCAATACTATTAACATTAGAGAGACAACCAACAATAAATATTGCATCAAATATGACTGTAAAGTATTTTAATGCTATGGGAAGTTACAAACTGAATTTCCACCCAACCCACGTCCTGCATATTACGTTAAGTAAGATGTATTAACTCCATAGTATCGTTAGCACAGACAGTGCGCTCTTGTTGTCGAGGCTCGCGACAAGCGCAGCGATCAGCAGTGAATGCCACCGCGATTTGTTTATGTTGGCTGAGCGTGGACACTGCAGCAGACGCTTCGCCATAAACAGAAAGAAATCACCTTGGCTCTGACTGCCTGCGTGTTCTTATAGTAACCAACGTGGGACTTTACTCACAGGTGCCATGGAGCAATTGTAACGGGTATCATGTCATTAGTCATCAGAATATTAACCAGTGATGAAATGTCCACTCTATTTGAATCCCAAGAAAATAGGAACCTTCTCACAAACGAATGTGAGGTGATATCAAAAATTATCCAACATACAAAAATTGACTGCAGGGCTTTCATGTATGCAGTAGTAGCACACAAGAAAATGTTATGTCTTGGAAGCGTATATTTCATTTCCTCTTCTCATATTAACGACCTTGTTTTAGTATGAAGTGGGAAAATAATCACGAAAATCTTAAGTTCCTGAGAAGCATATAAGTTATTTCCTCTTCTCATATCATAACTTTTAGTATGAGGTAAAAAAATAAACAGTTTAAGGTTCTGAAACATAATATGACACCAGATTCTTATCGTAGGCGCTATCGGAAACGCAAAAAGCAGGAAGCTATCCATTCATTTGTCCAAAAGTCTGTTTCCTTTCATGCATTACTCACGCTAGGAGATTCTTATTTAAGGACTTGTGGGCATCAAGTTCTTCAGGAGAACAAGCCTTATGTTATTGTGCTAATTACGGTATGGAAAAAATGCAACAAAGACGAGTTCCCCTAGAGCAGTGAGGATATTTGCACATGTCTGTATTCAGCAATGACTGCCAGCTGCCACAGAATCCTTGCGGCAGGCAACACAACTGTGTGTGCACTTCAAACTTCATTCAGTAAGACGTCAGGAGATGGATGGAAACGTCAAATTAACGTTGCTTTCCGAGTCGTATTCAATCCAGAATGAGGTGTTATGAAGGTAGTTGAACGTTCTAGGAATTACACTTCTATAATTCCCATATGACTATTCCGATAGCCAAAAGAACCCGTTAGTGTGAAACCATCTGGAACTGCATTAACATCAAAGTGCAAGAACTTGAGACAATACGTGGACTATTCTCTTCGCTAGGTGACCTATTACTGATATTTAGGATTCTCTCCGTCCTAGGTGTAATGGAAATGGAACTTCAGAGGCGCTTTCCGCTTTTTTTGACAAACATGAGAAACTTGTAATCACTGCGAGTTACAACTGTGTGATGATAATGGTTCAGGTTGTCAGTAGTTGTGGTGGTGTTATGCTGTAAAACTGCTTACAGCAACGTTAATGGTGGCGCACATAATTTAGTGTTGTGTTGTGGCGTCGCGTCGTCGCTTGTCTTTATTTGGCCTCAGCTTGAGTAATCCGATTTAACGAACGTAGTACTACTTTCGCGGGCTTCTAATGATACAGTATGACTACAGAGATCATCGTGCGGGTATTACATTAATTCTGCAATGAATTGCTTAAAAAATATTACCCTCAGCTATGCAGCTGGAATGACTCATTACATAGGTACTCTATGTTACACTTGGTTAAGGGATCAGATCGCTGCAATCCTGCTTCTACTGTTTGTAAATACATTTATACTTCAAAAATGGTTCAATTGGCTTTGAGCGCTATGGGACTTAACGTATGAGGTCATCAGTCCGCTGGAAGTTAGAACTACTTAAACCTAACTAACCTAAGGACATCAAACACATCCATGCCCGAGACTGGAGTCGAACCTGAGACCGTAGCTGTCGCGCAGGGCTAGACGCACGACATGATGAGGAGCGTGTGTAGATAGGTGCTGCAGAGAGTTTGGTTGCTGTGTCCCGACCGTGCCCACCGTCGGAGCTTCGAGTCCTCGCTCCGGCATAGATGTGTGTGTTGTCCATAGCTTAAGTTAGATTAAGTAGTGTGTAACCTTAGGGACCGATGACCTCAGCAACTTGGTACCTGAAGTTCTTACAACAAATTTACAAAATTTGAAATCCAAAATACTGCATCTCGGTTCCTACAATAGTGCAATAGGTGCGCACTGGTTAGAAGTAACTGAAGGGTGTCTCCATCACGGATTGTGGTTAAGGGCGAATCCCAAGCGCATGGCCACGAACAATTGGGAGCGAAAACTTAATGTCATCGGAACCTTGTTGAAGGACCATGACTTGCGATCGTTAGACTGACTTCAGAAAGTTCAGTTTATAAATACATACATACTTAGCAAAATTTATCATGTCGCAGCAGTCTTACCGATACTGCAGGTCACTGCATATAAAATATTATCTGTAGCCTCTTCGTCTGTGTGGAAACAAAATATCTTCAAAGTATTCTTCCACACGGCGACTTTACAGAGGCAAAACAGTGGACTTGGAATTAAAGACGTGCCTTTAAACTAATACATGCTACTAAGACAAGCATCACGAAACTTCTGTTCCTCTCGTTAGATCCAGGGGATAGGAACGCTCCTGTTAATGTAGCACGCCAGCCTAGATTACGTCCGACAGTACTATGGCGATTGGAGCTGTATAAGACTTCCACCAGAACAAACCAACACTAGAACCGTCTATGATTATATTACCAGACATAGTCTACACAAAACAATTCCGGTAAATTAACCTACAAAAAATGGAGGAACGTCTGGAAAAATATCAACAATAAAATTATACCAAATAGAGTCAGTGCCGTATGGTGCGACGTTGTAAACGAAACCATACCCACAGCGGAACGATTATGAAAAATCAATTTGAGACCATTTCCATACTGCGATAAATGTGGGCTTATAGAAACTGTAGCGCAAACCTTCTTATGTGAAAATAGAATCAGAATTTGGAACTGGACTAGGAAGATATTAGCACTATCAACAGAACTGCAGAAAGTCATATACCGATAACTGAAGCTTTACAACCCGACTGGAAATGTTACCCGTCCGCAAAGAATAACTGTTATTCGAGGCTTCTGGGACAGTACGTGTTTTACGTCGTAATAAACAAAACTTAGAACTTAGAAGAGTGCATGTTTTATATTGCAGAAGAACATTTTAAGCTGAAGAAGAATAACAAATATAAGGAATGGTTTAAATTTATTTTTCTATTGCTTTATGTGGGCTACAAAGAGGTGGACAGTTTTATTGATTTGAAGCAGAATACTATTCTTTCACTTTTTTTTATTCCTGGAATATTCTTTTACGTTGGTTCTAAAATCAGAACTGTCTGATTTGGCAAAACTCCTCCGGCTCCGAAACTTCTTCCATTTGTTGAAAACTATATGGCTTCCTTACAGACCTCATATGCATCCAGTGCATAATAACTTAAATTGTGAATATATTTCCGAACGAGTGTTTGTTATTTATTTTTCCGTCGCCCTGTTCACTGTTTTAAGTTATGTTCCACAAGGAACGCACGCCATTGGAGGTGACAATCTGTAATTTATTTTACCTTAATTAATACTTCAATTTTGTTCAACAATTTGTAGGAATGTATGAGTGCAAACATGGAATACATGTGAGTAATGCAGCTGCTCAGTGACAGGTATGGGGGACGCATTGTGGCCAGGCCTCGGATTTTCGACCCCTGCCCTCTTTGCCTCCGCCTACCTGCTGCTGAAAGTCTTCTCAAACTTTTAAAAAAAATAATAGTGCAGAGGTCAGCACTTCTGTCTAGTAAGCAGGAGGTCTAGGTTCGAAGCTCAGTAGGTCACAAATTTTCATCTGCCGTCGTTGCTATATTTCAACGCGCTGTGGCAGTGTGGACGTCGGTCCTTCGATATTTTAGATGCAATTGTTTTTTGAGGCAATAGGGGTGTTTTGCGAACATTTGTCTTGCCATCAAAATAACGGGACTCCAACGGCATCCAATCTTTAGTCATACCTTTGTGCCGGCGCTAACCCATGTCATATACATGCGAATTAGATTGTAGTACATATTTAGTCAAATAACGAATGGTCAGTGTACAAGTATGTCGGCCAAGGTGGCCGAGCGGTTCTAGGCGCTACAGTCTGGAACAGCGCGACAGCTACGGTCTCAGGTTCGACTCCAGTCTCGGGCATGGATGTGTTTGATGTCCTTAGGTTAGTTAGGTTTAAGTAGTTCTAACTTCTAGCGGACTGATGACCTCATACGTTAAGTCCCATAGCGCTCAGAGCCATTTGAACCATTATTGAAGTATACATGTATTTACAAACAGTAGAAGCAGAATTGCAGCGATCTGATCCCTTAACCAAGTGCAACATAGAGTACCTATGTAATGAGTCATTCCAGCTGCATAGCTGAGGGTAATATTTTTTAAGCAATTCATTGCAGAATTAATGTAATACCCGCACGATGATCTCTGTAGTCATACTATATCATTAGAAGCCCGCGAAAGTAGTACTACGATCGTTAAATCGGATTACTCAAGCTGAGGCCAAATAAAGACAAGCGACGACGCGACGCCACAACACAACACTAAATTATGTGCGCCACCATTAACGTTGCTGTAAGCAGTATTACAGCATAACACCACCACAACTACTGACAACCTGAACCATTATCATCACACAGTTGTAACTCGCAGTGATTACAAGTTTCTCATGTTTGTCAAGAATAGCGGAAAGTGCCTCTGAAGTTCCATTTCCATTACACCTAGGACGGAGAGAATCCTAAATATCAGTAATAGGTCACCTAGCGAAGAGAATAGTCCACGTATTGTCTCAAGTTCTTGCACTTTGATGTTAATGCAGTTCCAGATGGTTTCACACTAACGGGTTCTTTTGGCTATCGGAATAGTCATATGGGAATTATAGAAGTGTAATTGCTAGAACGTTCAACTACCTTCATAACACCTCATTCTGGATTGAATACGACTCGGAAAGCAACGTTAATTTGACGTTTCCATCCATCTCCTGACGTCACATGTGCAAATATCCTCACTGCTCTAGGGGAACTCGTCTTTGTTGCATTTTTTCCATACCGTAATTAGCACAATAACATAAGGCTTGTTCTCCTGAAGAACTCGATGCCCACAAGTCCTTAAATAAGAATCTCCTAGCGTGAGTAATGCATGAAAGGAAACAGACTTTTGGACAAAAGAATGGATAGCTTCCCGCTTTTTGCGTTTCCGATAGCGCCTACGATAAGAATCTGGTGTCATATTATGTTTCAGAACCTTAAACTGTTTATTTTTTTACCTCATACTAAAAGTTATGATATGAGAAGAGGAAATAACTTATACGCTTCTCAGGAACTTAAGATTTTCGTGATTATTTTCCCACTTCATACTAAAACAAGGTCGTTAATATGAGAAGAAGAAATGAAATATACGCTTCCAAGACATAACATTTCCTTGTGTGCTACTACTGCATACATGAAAGCCCTGCAGTTAATTTTTGTATGCTGGATAATTTTCGATATCACCTCACATTCGTTTGTGAGAAGGTTCCTATTTTCTTGGGATTCAAATAGAGTGGACATTTCATCACTGGTTAATATTCTGATGACTAATGACATGATACCCGTTGCAATTGCTCCATGGCACCTGTGAGTAAAGTCCCACGTTGGTTACTTTAAGAACACGCAGGCAGTCAGAGCCAAGGTGATTTCTTTCTGTTTATGGCGAAGCGTCTGCTGCAGTGTCCACGCTCAGCCAACATAAACAAATCGCGGTGGCATTCACTGCTGATCGCTGCGCTTGTCGCGAGCCTCGACAACAAGAGCGCACTGTCTCTGCTAACGATACTATGGAATTAATACATCTTACTTAACGTAATATGCAGGACGTGGGTTGGGTGGAAATTCAGTTTGTAACTTCCCATAGCATTAAAATACTTTACAGTCATATTTGATGCAATATTTATTGTTGGTTGTCTCTCTAATGTTAATAGTATTGATTCAGATTGTGCATCAACACGAAAACACACACACAAACACGCACACACACACACACACACACACACACGCACACACACACACACACACACACACACACACACAGTCACGCAGAAAGTCATTGATTCCAGTGAGGGTGACAACTACTGTTTGTTGAACAACACATGCACCAGTCAGTTCCTCAGTTGGCGTCGAGTGGATGAATTTTTTCAATTACCTTGCATTGCAAGAATGGTAAGGAGGAGCCTGAATGTAAATGGACTTGTGTGGTAAAGAGCTGAGACAGAGCAAAGCTTGACCGATTGTCAGATAATTGTCCACATGGGTTTTGTGGACGAGTATACTTCTAGCAGCCGCGCGGGATTAGCCGAGCGGTCAGGGGCGCTGCAGTCATGGGCTGCGTGGCTGATCCTGGCGGAGGTTCGAGTCCTCTCTCGGGCATGAGTGTGTGTGTTTGGATAATTTAGATAAAGTAGTGTGTAAGCTTAGGTAATGATGACCTTAGCAGCTGAGTCCCATAAGATTTTACACACATTTGAACATTTTTTTATACTTTTAGTAATCAACCCACCCACGATCATTACATAAGATTTCTCGAATGCTTAGGGGAATTGATTTCATTAAGTCGTCGACAGTGTAACGTGATGGTTTACTTCCCAACATATGTTTTCTATATATGTCCTAAGGTCGCTTGCTTTTGTAGATCCACGTGGCAATGGCCTTGTTACCTCTGCCCACACATTCTCTATCTGGTTGATGTTTGGTGATCGTGCAACAAACGGCAACAGCTTTATCCTCTCTTGGTCCTGAAACCAATCTCGCACTGCTCTGCTATGATGGATGGTGCTCTGCTCCTGTAAATAAACTGTTATCTCGTTAGTTCATGTATTTATATTTAAATAACGTATTTGTAATAAGCACATTGGATTATTAGTTTCCACAGTGTTTAAGAATTCATGCCCTGTCGCAGATAAGTGATCTATATTCAACAGTCCGAATAAGAATGTGGTTTACCCAGCCTATCATATGATGAGAGTCGTAGCCGCATATCCACATTAAGACTGCCTGGCTGAATCCGATTAGAACGATCTGGTATCGAAATGGATTTACAGAAATCGGATAATTTGAACTTCTGAATTGCAACAATGCAGCGCACATAAATTCCTATGATGGAGTAACAGGTAGCAACTGTCTAAGGAAAAGTGAGAAATATGTCTACTAGCAGCAATGTAACGTAATTATAACCCACATTTATGTGATGGAAATAGTGAATCGAACAATACACATCTATTTCAGTGGTGGGAAGATACACCATATCGGATTTGCTGATGACATAATGACAATAATAATAATAATAATAATAATAATAATAATCGCGCGTGGCGGATAGGGGAAACCCTCCCCCATATGGGTGGTACCGAGGAAATCAAATAGTAGGGGTGAACCAAACACTAACACAATCCTGAACTGCTACTCAATCCATTGAACCAAAATCGAGACACGTCTGAGTGAAAATCACAGCTATCTGATCATCGTCTGTTATCTCAATGAGCTTGGCTGAAAATGTTTGCTTTCAAAGGCTTCAACACACTCTGGTCCTCTCCGGTCCTGGTATCACCCAAGCCAAACCAATGAAACACAAGCAAACATCACCTATGCAAGGAAAGTCAACTTTACCCCAGGTGGTACACAACCCGGCTGTCGACAGGCGGCAGTTGGATTTTCGGATTCTGATGAGTCCAGGTTAGCACGGCAGAGAATATCGAAGGTCTCTGGTAAATTTCCCTACAAGCAAAAAACATGCATTTAAAAATAAACATCGATACATTGATCCAAACACGAAAATTAAATAATCTCACAAAAGAAATCGACCGGCAAAAAATTCTCATCCTTGTGTAAGTAGGCTGTTTAGGTTTTCTTATTGGTAACGCCACGTAGCGCTCTGTATGAAAATCACTGTATGTGCTGTGTGCAGTCTGTGGCTAGTTTGCATTGCTGTCAGCTATTGTAGTGTTGGGCAGCTGGGTGTTAACAGCGCGTAGCGTTGCGCATTTGGAGGTGAGCCGCCAGCAGTGGTGGATGTGGGGAGAGAAATGGCGGAGTTTTGAAATTTGTAAGACTGGATGTCATGAACTGCTATGTATATTATGATTTTTCAACACTATTAAGGTAAATACATTGTTTGTTCTCTATTAAAATCTTTCATTTGCTAACTATGTTTATCAGTAGTTAGTGCCTTCCGTAGTTTGAATCTTTTATTTAGCTGGCAGTAGTGGCGCTCGCTGTATTGCAGTAGTTCGAGTAACCAACATTTTTGTGAGGTAAGCGATTTGTGAAACGCTTAGGTTAATGTTATTCAGGGCCATTTTTTGTAGGGATTTTTGAAAGTCAGATTGCGTTGCGCTAAAAATATTGTGTGTCTGTTTAAACACAGTCATGTATAATTTTTCAAAAGGGGACGTTTCATAAGTCGACCCTTAGCCGATGATACCTCACTGGAATCTTCTGATTTCTTTCTTGTAGTTTGTGTAATTAGTGTAGCTTTTGTTTATTGCTAGCGTGTAATTATAGAGAGAATTTCCTTTGTAGTTGTAGTTTTTCATTGTCGTACACAGTTGTGGCATGCATGTAGATTTGCACCAAGTATTTCGCAGCTGCGCTTGCAATTAACTAGATATTATTTTCAATGCTATGTTAATGTGTTTTGTTATTTTTCTCTTCAAATTGTGCTTTTCTGTGTTGTCGTGTGAAATATTGTGACAATAATGGCGTGTGAAAAACGTAATACTAGGCTTCAAAGTAAACTGAGAAATGACAGTGAAGACGAAAGCAGTGTGTTAGCGCCGCAGAGTAATGAATTAACTAATGTTCAAAGTAGTAATTTGGTAACTGTGCATAGGGAAATGGAGCGAGCTGCAAAGAATGGTGTAGGCAGTGAAACAATTAGTGAACAGGGAAGCATTATCGATCGATCGGTCGGCAACAGCTCGCCTCAGGAATCGGGCATGACAGAACACAATATTGTAAATACTGTAGACTCAGGTTTTGGGTTCTCACCGTTTTCTCAAATGAGTCAAGACACATTTTCCGCTTGTCAAAATGTGAATGTTGCCGGTGCAAATTCACTGCCGAAAAGCACTGATGAACATGTTTCAGACACCAGTGCGTTGTTATTACAATTAATGCAACAAATGGGACAAAAGCTTCAAAAGTTAGACACAATGGAACAAAATCAGAGACAAACACGCCAAAAGCTTCAAAAGTTAGACACAATGGAACAAAATCTTCAAAAGTTAGACACAATGGAACAACACCAGAGACAAACACAGCAACAGTTAGACGCAATGGAACAAAATCTTCACACCATGCTTGAACAAACACATGAAGATTTAACTACTGAGTTACATAAAATCGAATCGAAATGTCAAAAAGCCTGTAACGACGTAAAAACACAAATTTGTGAGCATTTTCAACCTATTTTTTCGCGGCATGAAAATGCATTACTGAATCACGAAGCAGCCATAAAAGAACTGCAAATTATTGTTCATGAAAATCATGAGACCTTGCAAGCTAAAATTGACTCAGTTGCAACTACCGATTCGGTTACGCAACTTGCAAAAACTCAGGAAAACTTAAAGGACACAGTAGAAAGACACATGGAGCAAATTAGTTCATTATCAGAGAAAGTAGTTGAACTTTCGGATCAGCTAAATAATTTATCTATGAAGGTAGATGATAATCTGAATGACACAAAACTGGTAGTCTTTAATGACACAGAAGAGTGCGAACAAATTAGGAAATTCAAACAAAATCAGAATCAAATTAATACGCAACACCAAAAAGAAATCCGGGAAGTACAAGATCAGTTGGCACAAGTAATACAAAAATTACATATTTCAGAGGACACTCGCGCTCCAATACAGGAAGAGGGACATAGAAATACGGAACAGCCACAAAATAATAACTCAGGGCACTTCGGAAATTATGAAAGAAATCGGCAAGGTACACCGAATTTTGAGATGGAACCGCCGAAACGACGTAACAATGACCGACATGCGACTCGCCGACATGATGATTTTGACTATAAGCTGTTAATTACTACACGTAAATTCAAAACATTTAAGAACTCTGGCAACGACATTCATCCACAAGCATGGCTCCATCAATTCTCTCATTGTTTTCCTCCCAACTGGTCATTAGAGCACAGATTAGAATTTGTGTGTGGCTACCAGCTATAAGAATGCGATCGGTCATTCACGATTGTCACAGTGAAGGAGAATTTTACCATGCCTTCCTCTCAGCATATGGGTCTCAAGCTACGCAAGACCGAGTAAAACATAGCATCATGATGATGAAACACTTTGAACAATCTGAATTTTCCAGTCTTGTCAAATATTTTGAAGACATGTTGCATAAGAATCAATATCTTTCAAACCCATACAGCCCTTCAGAACTCACCCGCATTTGCTTAATGAAATTGCCTGAACATTTAAGAAATATTATTTTGGCAGGACGTTGCAAAGACGACATTGAAGCTTTTCAGAGACTCTTACAAGAATTAGAAATTGACACAGACAGTCGCGGGATGCGAAAACAGGAAAACAATCACTACAGGTCACATCTGTCACAATTCTGTGACGACAGAAACAATAACTGGACAAGACAAGTCTATTCTTACAACGCAAATCGTGACCAAAACGGACACCACCCATATGACAACCACTGGCAGAGTAATAATAGTTACAGAGAAAGATCGCATTTCCGTAGTAATGAATATCACAGAGATTACCATAGAAACAGACAATATGGGAACCAAAATAATTATTATCAAGGGAGACAGAATAACTTCAGACGCAACGCTCCACCACGCAGTTACGATTCCGGGAGAAATTCTCCACCACATGACTGACAAGAAAGAAACTATCGAATCTACCAATATGACGACAGACGATATGATCGTAACGACAGACCTGAATTGCATCAGAACCAGCGGGATTCAAACAGAGCAGGGCCCTCTCGACAAGGTGAATTTGTAGAAGTTAGGTCTCCAAATCCCAATAACAACGCGCGCCAACAAGGAAACAGACAATGACTCGCACCGCAGGCAGCCACGTGCGCCGGCTGGCTCAGGGAAAAATTACATAGACGCTAACCTTGAGGAAAATTTTAGCATTCTTTACCGATGTACCATATACCACATGATAAGTCCACTGAAGCTGAAACTCTGCGTACTAGGAAGAGTAAAGGTTTACACCACATTTCACATGTAAAACCGTTTATTGAAAGATAATCTGCTTTTTAACTTTGTCTTTGCCATAAAACTTTTCACTTCACATTTCTAGTATGCATTGTCAGACTTAGAATCTGTTAACACGCAACAATGTTTGAAGTTAAATATCCAGTCAAGAACCAAGAGAACTTACTCAAACAGAAATTACGAATGCATTGTTATTGAGAAAAGACGACACAGTGTTATTGTGTGTGTACATTCTTGCTTTTTAGTTGCATGATTAAGTAACGTCTATAAGGCTCACATACTTAGAACATTTACCAGTACTGCTAATGAGATTTTAATGCAACATTTTGGTTTACTTGAAAATACATTCTGGATTTAAAGTACTTTCTGTGAGATACCAGATGACACAGTGGTTAGTTTATGTGACAGCTACATGATTTTTGTCACGACACTACTAATGAGTGACAATTTACAATGTTGCTTTTGCGGTGTATCTGTTTTATATATGCACAGTTGTTCTGAATTATTCTGGAAAGTAAAACATGTTTTAGTAGTAACTTTTGTGGTATAGCTACAATGGGACAGCCTTTTCCGTAGCACAACAATACATTACAGCACAGTATTTCATTCATCACGGCAATAAGCATAATAACTAAGATATCTATACGCAAAGCAATTCACTTCGTTTATTACGAGGTAAGTACATTGACTTCAGCAGAACTTTGCGTACAGAGGACGATAACTACGACACTTCCACAGAATTATCTTACAACAAGACGCACATTTAGCGCTACAGGACACACATTTGAGTGATTAATTTTATACTTAAAACATTTATATTTAAAGATTTTTGAATTACAAAGAAAGTTTTCTGTGATACATTTCATTCCATTGCTGTAATCTGTAACACCTGAGGGTATAATTACATTAATCTTCAGGGGGTTACACGCTTACTTTGTGTACCATGTGTGTGGCAAGCACAAGGAGCCCTAGCTAATAAGGTATTTGCTTATACAACTTTACACATCGGTACCACATTTCTCCAACACAGAATTACACAGCTACCTGATTATTTAACAGAGAAACAAACATTTTTTTACTACATCAGTGGCACATGTTTACGCAATTACACAGTTGGGTAACTTCACACTTACGAAATTGTATTTTGTCTGTACTTGGTGAACTCTTCATATTTTTTCATAACCATTGTGATACTATGAGAACTTTGAATGATGTATTTGGTATGGGATCGTGATTTTTAAAGTATGTTTGAGGTAGATGACACTTTTGAAACGAGGAGAGAATTTTTTGTAGGTTTTAAAATATTCAGAAAGCTACGACGATTTTGAGATGTGATTGATCTGTTATGATGTTATTATTATGACGACGATGTGTATTATGCTGTTGAAGTATGTTTATGATCAATGAGATGATGCTATATGAGGAATTTGATTATGCTACATATTTATTATGATGCAATATTGAAGAATGTCTACGAATATGTATATGTGTAGTAAGGTAAAGAATAATGAGTAGTGGTTAGGGACGCTGATTTGTGAAAAAGGTTGTTGGAAACCAAGAATCGTACTTTAAGAGTTATGAAATGTATGTAAATGCGTGAATGTATCACAATGCCGCCGAAAATTTTTTGGACACTGTTATATCAATAGGATTTTGTTTCTACAGATTTGTAACGCGAATTCTTGACCTGTGAAATATTTTTATATGAGACTGCCACTGTAGTGGAAACTGCTGTCGTAAATATTTCCGTAAGAAAGTTAAGTGACCACCTGCACGTAATGTGTCGTGGGCACCCAGCTGTGTCAGACGCCTGGAGAAAAAGCCATTAGTGTGTGCCTTTTCAGAGGCACAGGTAGAAAAAAAAGGGAGGCCATTATCCTCGCTATTGACATTCCTTTGTAGAAAGCATCACAAATACGACATGCTCAAACTTGAAAACATATGATTATACTGTGGAGCTCTTAATTTATGATATTTACTAAAATGCCTAATGAAATGATGAGAAACATTTCACTGCTATTGTCTTGCTAGTTGAGAGAAATGTCATATGGCTTGCTTTATGTATTTATTTATTCATTTTGTTTAATATCTAGTTTCTAGCTGCACTGCAGCATTGGTTAAAATAAAGTTTAATAGATGTACTAATATAAATAAATTATGCCTACAAATCCAGTAAATAATTTTATGATCTATTCAAAAAAACGAAGGAGCATAAAAAGACATTTCCCTTCACAGGAATTGCATACGGAATTTTCTTTTCAACTGCTTGGTAATTTTTTTGGTAGAATAACTTCTTGTGGTGCACCACTTTAATTACATAGACATTAAGATGTGAATATACGTTTCCCTTGTCTGCATTGTTGTCTTTAGTGTAATATTTTTTGTGCTTGCGCTTTGTCATCTTCAGATATAAGTTACTGCATTTGCTGCTGCTGTTTGCCAGGCATAGTGCTACTGAATTTGACTTTGTATTACGCTATTAAGCCAGTTTTACTACGGATTTATTTTTCTTGTTTGCTGCACAGTGGCTTATATTAGTTGTAATATTGCAATTGCTTCACCAATTTGAATTTTTTGTCATTGATGTTTGTGTTTTTTGTTTTGTGCTGCTGCATTGCCTTGTCCCTTAGTTTAGCATCTGAGCTCAGTAGATTTAAGTTAGCTTAAGATGGGGTAGACTATATAAGAGAATGAGTTGCGATGAATTGCATTGAGAAGTTATACGAAAAAAGTACAGAAAGCAGGTATAGATAGGACTTTTTAGAAATAATGAAGAACGAAGGGAGTTCTCCGATAAGTAAAGAAAGTTTTGTTTGCAAAATACTGCAGTAAAACAAACCCTGTCCTTTCCTTGTGTTATCCTACTATGTGTTTGTGTACCTTTGTGTATTTATGTTCTTCCTGTCTTTATACGTTTATCTGATAAGACTTATGTTGTAGAATTTTTCTAATACTCAGCTACATGAACTATGGTGAGGAATACTGTTATCCTCAAATATAATTTGCATTAATAATATGTTATTTACTTTGTAAAGATATTTAGACATTATTTATTCTGTTTTGTTTTAATGCTCATGTCTGAAGTTGATGTTTCAAAAGTTATTCTGATCTTTTATGTATGTACTTATGTCATAATTCCTGTAACACTGATGTATATGTTATTTCGATTCTTTGTAAAGCCTGTACCACAAATGTTATCTGTATTGTTATGTTCTTTAATGATGTATTTTGTACCTTTGTAATTGTATTCTTATGTTATAAAATTGTAATTGACACCAGTTCATCATATTATTAACTTGTAAGTTCCATTTCACTGCACACGTTTCTGTTGATCGTAGTATATGGACAATATGTGAGAAGTAGGGACTGTTAGTGTTTGCACATGTGTTAATAATGCAGCAAGGGACTGGATAACAGCATTGCTGGTCCTAAGGACAGTTCCAAAAACTTTGTGAGTGCACAAGTGGTGGTTCATGGACTTGCTATATTATCTGCAAGACACTTCAATGGTGATTGTGCACCTGCACAGTCAAATAGATGGCTGCTGGCCATCTCTACAAGGACTACAGTGGGTCTACACCTTTGATGATCCATCAATACCATTATTTCTCTGGTGGCCCACCAATACCGTAATCTCTACCAGGACTACAGTGGGTCTGCTCTGTGATGACCTACCTACCAATACTCTTCAAAATTTCGACTGACTGCTGTGGGTTTGCTCTGTTGTGAACCAATACCTGTCTGCATGTCGTTGGAAGGACAACACTACTTCTTCAAGACTGCATGGAAATCCACTACTTCCATGTGCATTTTCTTCTACTGCTCAGACTTTGAGAAAAACACTGCTATTTTACTGTGATGAACGATCAGGACTGTCTTTATGGACTGTGAGAAAATTTTAGATTTTGACCAACGTTGTATCAATACGTTTGTGCATTTGATTTCTTTGTTATTGTAATTGTGAAAAAATGTTAACAAATATTTATTGGCCAGTGCCCAAAACAATTTGTAAAATTTTTTGTGGGGAGCGTGGGGGCTACTATGTAAGTAGGCTGTTTAGGTTTTCTTATTGGTAACGCCACGTAGCGCTCTGTATGAAAATCACTGGCTGTGCTGTGTGCAGTCTGTGGCTAGTTTGCAATGTTGTCTGCCATTGTAGTGTTGGGCAGCTGGATGTTAACAGTGCGTAGCGTTGCGCAGTTGGAAGTGAGCCACCAGCAGTGGTGGATGTGGGGAGAGAAATGGCGGAGTTTTGAAATTTGTAAGACTGGATGTCATGAACTGCTATGTATACGAGGCCTGTTCAGAAAGTAAGCTCCGATTGATTGCCAAATTGAAACCACAGTGAACATCAGAAATGTTTTACTTGTAACAATTAGCTACACCTTTCAGCTACTTCTCTACGTAGTCGCCGTTCTGACTTAGACTTTTGTCATAGCGTTGTACCAACTTTTCAATAGCCTCATCATAGAAGGCAGCGCCAGTGCTTTCCGCCAATTCTCCACGCTGGCCTACACCTCGTTGTCTGTGTCAAAATGTTGTCTTCAAAGACACAGTTCATGTGACCAGAGATGAAACTCATGGGGAGACAACTGCGGACTGTATTGTGGGGAATCTAACATTTCCATTTGAAAACGATGCAGGAGCATCTTCATTGCCCCTGCAGAATGCGGCTGAGAATTGTCGTGAAGACGAAACGGCACGACAGTTATGTAATGTTAGCTGCATAGCTTCAGGCGAAATTTCTCACCAGGCCCTCGTACTTGGCGGCAGACACTATTTTCTAGACATCTTTACGCATTCACTGCGAGCTCAGAAATGAGAAGAGCGACGTGATGCTAACTGGGGTTATACTAGAGACACTACCCAACACATCTGTGCAAAGCTTTATCGGATTTTCATAGTCGTTTCCATTTCGCGACCGATCGGAGCTTACTTTCTGAACGCCCCTCGTATTATGATTTTTCAACACTATTAAGGTAAATACATTGTTTGTTCTCTATTAAAATCTTTCATTTGCTACTATGCCTATCAGTAGTTAGTACCTTCCTTAGTTTGAATCTTTTATTTAGCTGGAAGTAGTGGCGCTCGCTGTATTGCAGCAGTTCGAGTAACCAAGATTTTTGTGAGGTACGCGATTTGTGAAACGCATAGGTTAATGTTAGTCAGGGCCATTTTTTTGTAGGGACTTTTGAAAGTCAGATTGCGTTGCGCTAAAAATATTGTGTGTCTGTTTAAACACAATGATGTATAATTTTTCATAAGGAGACGTTTCACTTGCTCTTCAAGAACCACGGCTAACTGACAATGAAATCTTGCATTAGGGTGGTGGTGGTGGTTGTTGGGATGTTTAAGGGGGACTAAACAGCGAAGGTCATCAGTCCCCCTTGCATTGGGGAAACCATTGCATCTTCAAGGGTAAAATACAACAAAAGGTAGCGAAAGGCGTACCAATCTTCGGCATTGCATTTCTCGAACACAGATCTGTCATCAACTCTGTCAGAGAAATCACACCCATCAACAATCAAAAGGTTCAAATGGGTCTGAGCACTATGGGACTTAACAGCGGAGGTCATCAGTCCTCTAGAACTTAGAACTACTTAAACCCACCTAACGTAAGAACATCACACACATGCATGCCCGAGGCTGGATTCGAACCTGCGACCGTAGCAGTCGCGAGGTTTCGGCTGAAGCGCCTAGAACCGCTCGGCCACTGCGGCCGGCCCATCAACAAGCGACTTATGACTATGCTCATTCAGAGCCCCAGTAAAAAATATACACTCATCAATGCACGTGTCCCCACCAACATCGAAAATAAGAAAAACACCGAAAATGTCGAAAAATTCTGGAACACACTCGAAAATACTATGAGCAAAATTCACCAAGATGACTTGAAAATACTAATGGGAGACTTCAACTCTCTATTTGGGACAGAAAAAGCCTGTAGAAAAATCATTGGTACAAATTCAACACACCGAAGAGCTTAGACCAAAGGCACGTGTGTGACTGACATTTGCCAACAATTCAACCACAAAAGGATGTCTTCCCACTTTAGGAAAAAACCAGTTCCCAGGTAACATGCTTAGCTACCAGGTGCAAGCTGCTTTCGTTCGCCTTTCGAGACTCACTGATAGCCAGATTTTTAATTCTTTTGTAGCACAGCTACAAGCAGGCAGATAAAAACTCAATAAGGATATCGTAAGACAACGCTCGAGCAAAATTCGTCTTGCTACTTTCAGTATCCCTTAGTGTCAGAGCGAAAACCTTACGGAACTGCCAAATTCATAATGCCACTTTTGTTTTCTGCCGGCTTATTTTTTGTTGTTGTGAATACACGATTTTATCTATGAAATGTCACATTTTCATAATACTGACGAATGGTACAGGAAATGAAATAAATACAGATATTTTCGAAGTCAAAAGTCGGTAATATACTATTAATTCGTGTTAAAATAGGCTCAATCGTCTCACAGACACTTAATGCTTTATTAAGATAGACTGCTGTCGTGATGTTTCTGTAGTAAGCTGAATTTCATTTGTATTAGTACAGTGAATATTTTGTTTGCATTTTCCATTAGTTTACTAAACGCAACAGTAATTATCAAAGTGAAATTAATCATCAGCAGAATTTTCTTTCACGATATCTAAAACGATCTGACAATGCTAAAGCTGTTTTCAAATTCTACGCCTGTAGAAACCTACTGGTTCTACTGATATCATTAACCAGAGTAGTTTTAAGATTATTTTCGTCTAGAAATGAATTGCCTTGACGGTTGATCGATCAAGAGCGGGAAAGGTACAATTTTACAAATATATGACGAGAGGGACAAGTGCTTGAGTGAGAGAGGACTTCCATATCAATACAAGTGCCTGAGAGACGACTTTCCTATCAATCTCCTGGATAGTTTTGTTTCGCGAAGCAACATAGTGCGTTATCATGCAGTAGCACAACTGATGTAGTTTTTTTGCTCGATTTTCTTACATTGCGACCGAAAGGTGTCTCAGTTGTTGGCAACAAATTCCAGCTGTGTTGCACACACCCTGGGGGCAGAATTCGTAGCCCAAAACACACTTTTGGACTTATCAGATGTAAAATATTATGTTCACCCTAATCTCTCCTCGAGTTTACGACTTTTGGTGGGGCTCAGCCTTTCATTTCTTTTTAGGAAGTTAACGATAAAGTCATCATATCGCGTCACCAGTAACAGTACTGCATAGGAATGCTCGATGAGTGAACTGATGACATTCAATAATAGTCACACCGTTGATTTTTGTTGTTTCGAATCAGAGCATGCAGTACTCCTAAACCAGATCTGAACGTTGCCTGTTGGATGCAAATGTCGCATGATGGTAAAATGGTAATATCACATATATCAGTAGGCGAGACTTCCTTAATGTGGAAAATCATTCATGCCAGAACGATCTTTGTTGAAACATGAATATCTTTTTCTGGCGTATTTTTCCCAAAAGCACTCGCTCCAAACACAATTCAAATCTTTCTAACTGCCTCCTATGCATTCAACCCTCAGTTACACCAAAAGTAGACGTTGTGTTGCAGATGTTACACCTTTTTCCACTTGCGACTCAATTTTACAATGTTTAACTGTAGTTCATGATTTTCAAGTATGCAAAATTCAATGCTTAACTGCAAGATGATAACTAGAACTTCAAACTCGAAACTCACAGTTGATACATACACTGACAGCGTGGCGCCGCGTTCACATGGGCGGCGCCGGATTTCAGGCGGCGGGTGGCGTCTGGCCGGTGGCCGGTAGCCGCTGCAACGTGAGGAAACGCTCGAACGTTAGCTGTTATGATTGCGATGCAGCCACGAGCTGTCCTGCGGAGTTGTTTCTGGAATACTTGTTATTGCTGGTGGGTAGAATGTTAAACGATTTATCTTCGATGCTCAATTAGACTCACAACTTTAGACTGAAATGTGGTTAAAAAAGAAAAACAGTTGGACGCGAACAGGCGACCATAAGTTTAGAATGCACGAAGATTACCACTGGACTACAGGCTCACACAATCCGAGAACATCTCGGAAGTAGACAACACTTCCTCCTAACACTTCCGCACGTAACATTGTTGCCAGATTGTGCAGATGGCCGGGGCGGTCAGTTTTATTGGCCGCTTTAAGTGAACGACTCGCACGTAGTCTCTGTGGCGGCCGGCCGGCGTATTTTTCCCAAAAGCACTCGCTCCAAACACAATTCAAATCTTTCTAACTGCCTCCTATGCATTCAACCCTCAGTTACACCAAAAGTAGACGTTGTGTTGCAGATGTTACACCTTTTTCCACTTGCGACTCAATTTTACAATGTTTAACTGTAGTTCATGATTTTCAAGTATGCAAAATTCAATGCTTAACTGCAAGATGTTAACTAGAACTTCAAACTCGAAACTCACAGTTGATACATACACTGACAGCGTGGCGCCGCGTTCACATGGGCGGCGCCGGATTTCAGGTGGCGGATGGCGTCTGGCCGGTGGCCGGTAGCTGCTGCAACGTGTGGAAACTCTCGAACGTTAGCTGTTATGATTGCGATGCAGCCACGAGCTGTCCTGCGGAGTTGTTTCTGGAATACTTGTTATTGCTGGTGGGTAGAATGTTAAACGAATTATCCTCGATGCTCAATTAGACTCACAACTTTAGACTGAAATGTGGTTAAAAAAAAAAAAACAGTTGGACGCGAACAGGCGACCATAAGTTTAGAATGCACGAAGATTACCACTGGACTACAGGCTCACACAATCCGAGAACATCTCGGAAGTAGACAACACTTCCTCCTAACACTTCCGCATGTAACATTGTTGCCAGATTGTGCAGATGGCCGGGGCGGTCAGTTTTATTGGCCACTTTAAGTGAACGGCTCGGACGTAGTGTCTGTGGCGGCCGGCCGGCGGTCAGTTTTTATGTCTAAAACTGTACGCCAGTGTGGCGCTAAAGTGTGGTTATGGATAATACGTATGCTCAGATTGCGAATGTAACATCATCAATACAGAGAGGGAAATGAATTAGGCGTCCTTTGTCTTCAGTAACATCAAATATATTTTAGTTATTGTATCTTAAATGAACTGCGCAAAAAATCATTCACCAGATGTAAATAACTTATTAGCAAAATCAGATGATATTAACTGCTTGCCGGCGCGGGTTAGCCGTGCTTTCAACGGCGTCATACCACGGATCGCACGGCTGCTTGCGCTGTCCGTTCGAATCCTTCCCCGGCATCGATGTGTGTTAGGTTAGGTTGGTTTAAGTAGTTCTAGGTCTAGGGGCTGATGACACAAGCAGTTTTGTCACATAGTTCTTGGAGCCATTTTTTGACCTTTCCCGTAAATTTTCTTTACATAAACGGCCGTATCTTTAGATTGCGTTGACATAGAAGCTCACTTTTTTACACCACCAAAGGACCGGGTACCACAAGAAGTGCGATACATTTCCGCTTATTATGTCTACGCGTTCTGGAGGTAAACGGGTTTTAAGGGCTGGATAAACCGATAGATGGTCAAGAAAGTGAGACTAGTAGGGTTCCGTTTTTATCGGTTTAGGTGACGAAACCCGAACAACGAAAACAGCTACGACAGCTACTGAAGACGAGGGCCGCATAAACAACACCCCCTACTCTTCATTCGATATGTTCAAGTTGCAGTCGATACATCAGCATATAATCGTAGCTATGTTTTCGATCCAAATCACGTTTATGGGAGTGCAAATAGAATCCATTTGCCTATACACGTGGTAATTCACATCCCAGTATTAATGCCACCGCGTTTTAGAAGTGCGAACATTCCCATTGCTAGCTAGCTTAAGAAACACTTTGATAAACATCCCGAATGATTGTCACATAAGCGTTGACGTAAAGGAAGAAAATTAATGTTTTTGAGTCCAGAAAACTCTATGCAACAGAAACTGCAGATCATTTTGCCATTTTCATTGCGAAATTGCCGGCTTATTCATGTCTGGGTTAATAATAGAGAGCTGTTTGCGTGGATTGTCTGCTAGCGTAGTGTAAGGAGGGTCTGGTTAGTTTCCGGTTCTAATCTCGATGGAGGCAGGTAGAATATCAGTAAAGCAATTTTAAGAAATTCTCTTCATGGCAGATTAAAACTGTGTGCCAGACCGAGACTCTAACTCGGGACCTTTGCCTTTCGCGGGCAAGTGCTCTACCAACTTAGCTACCCAAGCATGACTCACGCCCCGTCCTCACAGCTTTACTTCTGCCAGTACCTCGTCTCCTACCTTGCTAGTTCTGCAATGTTCGCTGGAGAGCTGGAGAGCTTCTGTAAAGTTTGGAAAGTAGGAGGCGAAGTACTGGCAGAAGTAAAGCTGTGAGGACGGGGCGTGAGTCGTGCTTGGGTAACTCAGTTGTTAAAGCACTTGCCCGCGAAAGGCAAAGGTCCCGAGTTCGGGGCTCGGTCCGGCACACAGTTTTAATCTGCCTTGAAGTTTCATATCAGCGCACACTCAGCTGTAGAGTGAAATTTTCATTCTAGAAATAAAATGTAGTTTGTTTCTTGCCATGCGCGTTTCGCCATGTATGTGGTCCTGGAGATATGTTTACTCGGTCTCCATCTCGAAGACCTCACATATGAACTAGAAACACGGGAAATCGGCACTGAAGGTGCTTCATTAATAAAGAAAAGAATCGAAACCCGTATGCCAAAAAAAAGCCTTTCATTCAGTTACAAAGACGGAATATATCTCCATCAATTTTGGAGAACGAGAACGAGAGAAAAGAGAAAAATATGACAAAAAACAACAACATTGTTACAGTGACCACTGAAGGTGCCTTGAAATAAGGCGAAACGCTTATGATCTAAATAATATTTTTATTACAGTGGCAAAAGATATTTTTATTACAGTGGCAAAAGACAATATAACGTATACGACCTGGCAAAAATTACTTGCGTAATTCAGATAATTCGTCACAAAGTGCGCTGCAACTTAGCGGAAATTACACTTCGACATATTTCCTGGTTCTAGATTTACGTCGGGTGGCTCTCTTCGCTGACTCACCCCGTATGCCTTTAAATACGCTACAAATCACATGGGAGAGACCGTAATCAAAGAACTTCCCAATACAGTAGCTCGTTTCTAGCGTAGTGTTGAGGTGGCGCTGTGCCGATGTTGGTACAGTCAATTCTGTGCTTCAAAGCCGAAACGAACTGGCAAACGAGCGGCTGGCGTCAATCTACATCAAAGGGATGATTGGGACAGCACTCCACGCACACGCACACGCACACACACACGCACACGCACACATCGTCTCCAGCCATCAGAACAATTAACACGCAGACGGGCACCGGCAATTACATTTTCTCTGTTCTGCAGTGACGCAGCAAGTAATCAGCTGTGAAGCCTTCTCTAGGGGGGAGGTCTCCGTGGACTTCACGATCGTGGCATTTCCGAACCTTTTGTAGGTGCCAGACGTACCGCAGTGTTTCCAAACAGTTTTGCACTCCGGCATTTCCGATCACAGCCTGTCGCACTGTTGAGACTTTCACTGACGTGGCAACAGAGGAATACTCTCATTGATGCTCTTTTCACTCGCAGGGGTTTAAGCTGTGCTCTTGATTCCTGCCTAACAACGCCCTCAGAAACTGCACCATCTTCGTTGTGAAGCAAGAGTGTAAATGTCATTGCTGCTCTTTTCACTCACAATATTTTAATCTTTCGTTTTTTAACTGGATAAAATGTGAAGGAACGTTCTTATTATAAAACGGTCGGAATAGGCCTGTCTACAGCATTGATGGTCAGCAGCACCACGTTAACATAATGATTCACAAAGTCCTACACAGGAAAGCAGGTGACAGCGAGACGACTAGGACTCACTCATTGATGCTGCTATAATCCGTTCATCATAAGAATAAACCTGATGTAAACAAGCACAAACGTGATTATTGGTCAGAAGCCGTAGCACACGTACACTCGTGTTGTTACGCTCTTGCAGGTAGGTCCTACTTACGTATTAGATATCTTATTACTAAGTTACGTTAAATGAAACTTTAAGATATTCAAATGTATTAACAGCCGTCATCGTTTTTCTTAATCACCTTTAGCCACGTAGTTTTTATTTCAAAACTCGTGTACAGTCACAGCCTCTGCTGCGTTGTGCTCTGCTTGTCGCGCTGTTAATGCGCAGTATGAAAATGGCTGAGACTGCTTTCTGTTCCGAAATGAAACATGCGCGTGGAAAACGGTCAAAAAGTGCCCATAAATAGGCTGTTCTTAACGTTTTTCATAAATTATCGGAGATAATCGGCTTTGAAGTTTTCCGAGCGTTGTATATAATGCAGTTGATAAACAGACTCACATTGAACGTGTAATGTAGTCGGTAGCGTAATGGAATGTAAAGCAAATTCGATCGTTTTTCAAATTTCCCCAGAATAAGTTTTTTCTTCTCGTTTCATTTGAAATTCCTACATCTCGTAATTATGAAACTCATAATCATTGTTAGCAATAATGAACTTCTTATTATTTCTAGTTACATACTGGACGCGAAATTCCTTTTTCCATTTCAAATACAATTATCGATGTTTTATGAAAGACTGCTCATAAAAGTTGTTTGTATTAAGAAAGCATAATAATTCAATTTTTAAGACAAAAATGAAAAACCAAATACTCTTTATTTGGACTATGTCCGTCGTTTTATAACACAAATGAGTATCGTAGAAACATGAAAAACAATCATTTTCACAGCATCGAGCACATCATACAAACGCTGCATTTTTACATTTGATACTGTACCATTATAATATGAACCCAAAAGAACTGATCTGGAGCCAAGTTGCGGGATTGGGCCCGAGAAGTAACAAGCCTGTTAAAGCTGCCAGGCGTACTGGACCTAACGCACGCAGCTTTTTCACACGTCACTGCCGAACGCTGGCGGGGTATAGAACGGCTCGTCATGAAAGGAGAAGACAAAATGCTGCGCCTGGTTGGCTTCGTGGATTCTGTTGTTGACAGGCTCCTTATCCACGTGGCAGGTGACACTTCCAGAATTGAAATGTATGTCTCGGATTCGGATAAGGAAAGAGCTAAGAGAATACCAGACAACTGACTGTAAGTAATAGCTTCAGTGGCTTCAAAATTTAACTATAGGGTGAAATCTTTCAATACTCTCTTACGTCACGCCCAGCTTATGCACAAAAATTACCCCGTGGTTAGGTAAAGAATTTTCATAATTCTTGTTTTTAGTTGACTGACATTCGAAGCTGTATTGCTCCTCCGCTCGTCTCGTTTTACTTGTGATCTGAAACTGGCCACTTCACTGTAGGCTAGCTGTATCAGCTGACCGTCCAGTGTTACGTTAAATGCGCCGGTAAAGCTGTTGTCCCGTATTATCGCTAAGTCGATGTGCGCGTAACGCACAGCTCAGAACGTACCCTAATTGTCGTACTTGACAGTATCCGAGACAGCTTGGCTCCAGGCCCACTTAAAACCGAAACCCAATGAGGTTCCAGCATACGCGGAAGGATACATAGTGCAATGTTTACATCAGGTCTATTTTTATGATGAACGGTTGTAGCCGAGTGTACTATTTTACGATAGAGCCTGTCTGATTCAGAAAAATTTTGTAACAATGAGGTCGAGTGTGTGATAGTAGCATTTATAGGACGTCATGCAGGCCTTAACGCTGGTAACTGTGTCTCACAGTTAGATTAATGTAATGTGGTACTATGATTAATCCGTCTCGTCTACTATCCTTGAACTCGACCAATCTCAAAACGGAA
This sequence comes from Schistocerca serialis cubense, assembly GCF_023864345.2. Lineage (NCBI taxonomy): Eukaryota > Metazoa > Arthropoda > Insecta > Orthoptera > Acrididae > Schistocerca > Schistocerca serialis. The sequence goes on from NC_064638.1 coordinate 227,485,892, forward strand.
ATAGATTCTTCAGAATTAATTTCAGCAACAAAAAAAGGTCTTTTGAACCTGCAGTTAATATTACACACAGTGTAAGATTTACATGCTTTTACAACTATTCGTCACCCAACTACCCACCTGCCTATCCTTATGGAGTTCCACGAGTGGTAAACTGAAAGAAACTATCCTATTTGATAGACCAAAATGAAGGTGTAGGAAACGTTGTTAAAAGAAAGGTCTAGCACGTAGTGGGAACAACTAATATTGCAAGCAGTTGTAGCTTGCGTTCCTTTGTTACCAACCATGTCACAATATCAGTAGTTGTAAGATTTCTCACAGTACTCCGGACGGAGCTAATAAGTTTCTGATTTACCATACACTGTCTTCCATTCGGTTCACTTGTTCAGAATCACGCTATCTCTGCGAAACTTGCTCTAGGCTTTCCTAATTGTCCGCCTGAACTATCAATTATAGCTGCTCGCAGTTGAACAACAATTATCGAAATTCACCAACATTTCCATTAACAATTTAGCTCAGATTCATCTGGAACGGACAGGATCTGTAACTTAAAAAAATACGACGTTTACTTTAAAGATCCATAATTTATTGCAGCTATGTCATTCAATGGAAAAAAAAACCTGATAAGCTGTAACTGGGCTGCTTCTGTGTTGGCAGCACTGTGTAGCGCTTTGCATTGGATCTCTGACTGCGCTTTCTTTGTAAGAAACTCTGTGGCTGGTTGGACTCCTTGGAAGTTAACCGCCAGCAGTGATGGAAGTAATGTTGGGCAGTTGGAGGTGAACAGCCAACAGTGATGGATGTTAGATGTGAGAAGTTAACATTGATGGTGGGTAGAGGTCTGAAGTGTTAGCGTAGGCTGACGATCTGTACATGTTCGACTTGGAGATTGAATATTATTATTCATGATTATATATCTTTTCACTAGATATCAATGACGATTTATATTCGTGTCTGAACTGGACGTCACGTTATTAAAGTAAAAAAAAAAAAATACATTATTTCGCTTGTAACAAAATCTTTCCTTTGCTAACCACAAGCCTATTATTAGTTAGTGGCTTTAGTAGTTACAATCTTTTATTTAGGTGGCAGGATTGACGCTCGCTGTAAGATTGCGTTGCGCTACGATATTGTGGGTCTCAGTCATTCAGCAATTTCAGTACAGACACAGCCATTTAAATAAAAAAGTTTCAAAGCGACACTTGGCTGCAGTCGGTTTCTTCAACACAAAGTTAGCCTCCGTCGCCGAAGAAATCTACTTTGTAACAAACGTCCACAAAATACTATGCCTCCAGTATTTAATCCCACGGTATATGAAATGAGTGCTCATGCAAAAATACCTAACGCAGTTAATATCTACAAGCTCATTTATCAGACCTACATCTACATCTACATGGATACTCTGCAAATATCATTTAAGTGCATGGCAGAGGGTTCATCGAACCACCTTCACAATTTTTTATTATTCCAATCTCGTATTGTGCGCGGAAAGAACGAACATCTATATCTTTCCGTACGAGCTCTGATTTCCCTTATTATATCGTCGTGATCGTTTCTCCCTATGTAGGTCGGTGTCAACGACTTTCTTCTAATGATGTCCAGCCCAGATCCTGAATCATTTCAGTGACACTCTCTCCCATATTTCGCCATAATACAAAACGTGCTGCCCTTCTTAGAACTTTTTCGATGTACGCCGTCAGTTCTATCTGTTAACGATCCCACACCGCGCAGCAGTATTCTAAAAGGGTACAGACAAGCGTAGTGTAGCCAGTCTCCTTAGTAGATATGTTACATTTTCCTTTCGGAACCCTAGAACTCTAAACCGGTGACATTAACCGTCCTTCATAAGACAACGGTACTTACTTACCACATATGTAAAAATGAGAAATCACCTTGCCTTAGAATGATGTTCTCCTCCCTACCCCCCTACCCTCCACCCTCTCTGCCTGCTACATCATTATGAGCAGTACATATACAGTTTCTTAACTAAGCATCGTATAATAAAGTTATTTACATCGTTGGTTGCGGGCTTTGATTCTGTAAAAATTGACTTTTAACACAATATTTTTAATGTTGAAATTTACTAGTAAAAGTAGTTTTTATCTCATTTCGTGTGTCATTTACAAAAGTGCACATCAGCAACTATTTATGTCCAGTAAAAGTTCTATACGGAAACAAAGTACTGGTACCTAGATATGTGAACATTAAGACCAACTGTAAATCGGCCTCAACACAACTTCCTAAAGCTAAAGGTAAAAATTTCTGGCTAAGATGTTAAGTAAAACAATTATGTAAAAAGAAAGAACACCTCAGCTGATTAGCTTACAGCACCTATGTGGAATTCATGTTATTTGCGCATTCAGCACAGATGCCATTACTCCATGATACCCTTGGAAACATAATAAAAAACACGTATGATAGAGTAAACAGCACTCATCAAAATAAGCTTGATAAGTTGAGAAAGAGAAACAAGCAGCCTATCGATAAATGCGTAAATAATAACAGTAACTCCCACAAATTTTTCCTTATAATTTTAAACTCAACAAACATTCATTTCAGTCAGACAGAAATGACACTACTAAATAAGGGTTTGAGGCATAATATAAATCCGAGCATCAATCACAACAACATAAAAGACACCATATATAAGGTGCGACAATAAAGTAATGAGACTGATTTTCTTTGCATGATGTGGCACCCCTGCAGGCTTGCGTAGGCACAAAATATTTGACCTTGGTCTATAAGCTGCTTCTACTCCAAGCGGCACATCGATGCAACTGCTCAGTCATGAGTTGTGCTATAATATGTTAACACGTGTTTGTGTCTCTCATTGTGGAAATGGAACCGCATAATATTGCGCAACGGTATGCCATTTCTTTTTGCGTTAAATTGGATGCAAACACGACAACTTACGGTAAACTTCAGAAGGCTTTTGGAGAGGAGGTTATGATAAGAGCTCAAGTTTTTCGTTGGCATAAAATGTTGAAGGTGAAGACCGCAGTGGACGACCATCAACCTCACGGACGGATGTCAACTTGACCAGGGTGCGTGAACTCGTAGAATCTGATCGAAGATAATCCGTGAAAATGATTGCAGAAGAATTGAACATAAATCAAGAAACGGTTCGTCTAACAATAACTGAAGATCTTGGTATGAGAAAGATTTGTGCAAAAATTGTCCCCAAAAATCTCACAACACAACAGCGAGAAACAAGGAAAAACGTGGCAGTCGATCTGTTAGAGCAAACGGAAATCAATCCAGAATTGTTGAGCCGTGTTATCACTGGTTATGAAAGTTGTTTTTTTCAGTACGATCCTGAGACAAAACGCCAAAGTTCGCAATGGTGCTCAAAGGGATCACCCAGACCAAGAAAAGCTCGCATGTCAAAGTCAAAAGTGAAACGTATGCTTGTGTGCTTCTTCCATTCCAAGGGAATTGTTCATAAAGAGTGGGTACCTCCTGGACAAACAGTTAACCAATATCGCTACAAAGAAATTTTAGAAAAACTTCGTAAAAGAGTTCTTCGTGTCTGTGCCAACAATGTTGATAAATGGATTCTGCATCACGATAATGCGCCATCCCATACTGCTCTGTCAGTACAGCAATTTTTAATCTCAAAACAAATTTCAGTACTACCACAGCCAACTTATTCACCAGATATTGCTTCGTGCGACTTTTTCTATTTAAAAGAGTCAAAACGGCGGTCAAGGGATGCCATTTTCAAACAACACAAGATGACCAAAAAGCTGTGACGAGAGTCTTGGAGGATATTACAGAAGATGAGTTCCAGAAATGTTACCATCAATGGCAGAAGCGCTGGAAAAAGTGTGTGCAATCAGAAGGGAACTACTTTGAACTTGACTAAAACGGTAAACAACATTTATTTTCACATCAGTCTCATTACTTTATTGTCGCACCTCGTACTCACTGAAGACAGCCAGTGATTTTGCAAAACTTAACAACATTGAAGAAACAGTATTCGACCACAAGGCTAGTAAAATTACACAAAAATACCTAACCACTAAAGCAACAAAAACAAATAACTTTGAAATAAATGTACTAAATCAGAAAATAAGAAACTGCAAAACCATAATGCCCTGGCAGTAAAATCTGATAAAGATTCCACAACAGTTATTGTGTTTAAAGATGATTATATACTTAAAAACACTCGAATTCTTTGCAAACAACCACATACCTAAAGTCCAGATTGACCTCACACCAAAGTTTCAAGCTAAAATAAGAAAATGCCTCAACAACAGAAACTTCATTTCTATCTGTTTTCCGTCCTTTCCTCAGTTGCTGTAAATTCGTGGAGGTATGTTCCGTCGATGCAACTAAATGAAGGCAGTTTGTTTATTGCCATACGCGTTTCGCTTCTTTTATTTGGGAAGCATCATCAGTGGCCTAAAGACGTGTTTCCTCTTATACATACAATAAAGGTATTATGTGGTAGATATATTATGCTGCTATATTACATTTTGTCTTGCTATTTAGGTTAGAACCAACTTTTGTCGCACAAGTTGCGTATTGTTAATGTATACCGAACGGTACATTCACAGTAAGGAACTGTACGATATATGTAGATGACACCCTCATTCTATTTGATGGCACAGAGGATGAAGTGACAAACCTTTTTAACAACTTCAGTAGCCTACATAAAAATATTGCAGTCGCCCTTGAACAGGAAGAGAACAACACCATATCTCTTCTTAACATGAAGATATCAAAACAGAACCAAAAAGTAGCTTTCAATGTTTACTGAAAACCTACTGGCACTGACGCGACTATACCAAACTCCTCTACACACCCCTCCTCTCACAAAAAAGTTGCTTATAGATCAATGCTGTACAGAGCACACAAATTTCCATTTCGACATACAGAACTCCAGCACGAAATAGAAACCATAACATACTGCAACAAACAATGGATATGATCCTTCACTAATTAATACCATGTCACAACAGATAAAAATTAAACTGAAGAAACAACATCAAACTGCACTCACAACTGACAGTGCCCCAGCAGTCAAATATGTAAAAATTCCATGTCTTGGAATAGTATCCGACAAATTAGCAAGACTACAAAAACACAGAAGTAAAAATCAGCTTTAGCACCAATAATGACCTATGTAGGAAACTTATTCATAATACAGAACCACCAGGTACAGGTTTTGAGGCACCTGATATTTCCAAAATTACGTGCAGCCAATGTAATAAATATTATATCGGCCAAACAGGCACAAATTTCAGAACTCGACTCAAAGAACATTTAGACTACTACAGACTTGATAAATATAACAAATCAGCAGTAGCAACTCACATTAAAGACACAGGTCACCCTTTGAAAATCGAAGACAGCCTCAACATTTTACAGAAAATAGGAAAAAGTACGAAAAAGTATGTACAAAATAGAGATCATGGAAGAAATGGAAATTTTCATACATAATACAAAATATGGAGATAACATTCTTAATGAGGTAGCCGAATTCAAAAACTCAAAACTCTTCAACAATCTTAAGCCAGTTCTAACTCAATAGATTCAAGATGTCAATGTAAATAAACGACTACAAATCTGCCAGTACCAAAAATATCGATACAAAACCTCGATAATCAATACTGATTCACATGTTACAAGTCCGTCATCTTGTGTTAAGTGCATAATGTTTACGTGTATGTCGAAACAATTTGTGCAGTGAATTACGTCGGAAAACACGACAAAATACTAGGTGCAATAGTATAATGTTACTCAACAGCTCCGCCATTACACCAGTAATGCAAGTGGAACTACAAGGCCATGAAATCGTAAGTGATCAACTGTCATATAAAAGCCTCTCACGCTATTTTCGCAACACACAACTGATGCAAAACTATCTGCATCCTACGCAGGCTGTGATATCATACATAAATAGCCACATGAAAAAACCAGCAGAAGACATCACAGACATCGATTTCTGGCCATCTACTGCCCCCTCCACCCCAAATGCCACACCAGCCACTACAGCAACAAACAATGGACAAAAAGTTCTAGGTTAATGTAATTTAAGACAGTTTATTTTTAAGTAACATTTCTCTGTATGTATGTATAAACGTCTGAAGATGAACAGTACATTTTCTAAACTCGTATTATGTTAGATTAAATATAAAACAATCAATAAAAAGTGATTGGTAGCAGAAATTACAAATAAATAATTATCCCACTCAGTCAAATTTCTCAAACGTAGCTATTGTGGCCGAATATAAATTTGTTTAGTGTAAGCGTTTTATGCACAAGACTTCTAAATGGGGAAAAAAGAAGTTTATGGCACAGTTTGACTAAAAGTAGTAGATAGGAAGTACGCATCCTGAAGCATCAAGGAATAGGCAACAGGCTAGCGCGGGGGCTGCATCAAACCAGTCTTCCGACTGAAGATCACAATAGCAACAAGCATCGTTAAATAATTAACTACACTAAGAAGTGTGGTGACTCTTGTACACTGATAAGCAAAAATCATTACCGCAACTGCCCTCCGCGAGGTTGAATGCTACCTTGTGACGTTGCGCTCCGCGACGCGTTAAGAATAGTATACAGGGTAGGTCGTGCAGTGAAATATTTAAGAAAAAAAAATTCTCCGTTTCCCGAGTTAATTAGCATTGACGTTAGCCGATCAGGCCGTTGCGCTTGTAAGTTCAAGCGTCCTGCCAGACACAATTAGTGTCACTTGTTCTCATGGCATAGATGATAGCGCACAAGACTGTTCAACCTTTGGCTCGTGTTCGATCCTTACTACTGTCCCATGACAAAGTATTGTATATCTCTCTTGTTCGGTTTTAGGAGACCGAAGTACAGGGTGACACGGAAAAACAGGAACATTACCATAATCCAATAAAAATAGAAGTGATGAAGGAAAGAAATTGCATTCATAGTAATTGAAAGCTTACAGCTTTGCCAATTACGAAACATTGATAGCATTTATCATTTTTTAATAATTACGTCGTTAAGATGGCGTCCATTTGTGAAATCTGCTATTGAGATTCCTCACTGACAGCTGCAACATCTCAGCTGGGATACTGTGAATTGCATCCCGAATTCTCTGTTTTAACTCATTCAAGGTTCTTGGTCGAGTCGTGTACACTTTGCTCTTGAGGTAGCCCCCACAAGAAAAAAATCACAAGCGGATAAATCTGGCGATCTAGGGGGCCAGGGAATATTACCGCATCGTGAGATTTCACGGCTGCCTTACAATTCTCTCACATATGCCATTGACTGCCGTGCAGTGCGTGAAGCTGCTCCGTCCTGTTGAAACCAGGCTTCTTGAACGTTTGGAAAGTTGTTCAATGTAGGTGTAACGAAAGTTCGTAACATCTCCACGTAAAGATCGGCATTGACAGTTATTGTGTTTCCCTGTTCATTTGCGCAAAAATACGGTCCGATAATCACTTGTGATGGAACACCACACCATACTGTCACTTTACTAGCGTGTAAAGGGCGCTCATGAACATAATTAGGATTTGTGTTTGCCCAGTAACGGTAGTTCTGTTTATTCAGGTAATCTGTGAGATGAAAATATGCCTCATCTCACATCCACAACTTGTTTTATCATCATTTGTTGACAGAATCCTAATCGTAACCGGTAATGGTTGTCCTTCAGTTGTTGCACCATCTGTAGTTTGTACGGGTGAAATTTTAAATCAAGATGAAGAATTCTGCGAACACTCTCCTGAGACATTCCAACCGTTGCTGTTTGCTTACGAACTGAACGCCGTGGATTCCCTAACACGGACTCGCGTACAACATCAGTGTTCGCTGGAGAACGCGCACTTCTTGATCGTCCTGTTCGTTTCTTCGTGAGGGCAGATCCAGTCTCTTCAAAGTTATTAATCTAACATTTTATCACGTTTCGACGGAATGGCATCATGAAATCCTAAATTATAAAAACACCGAAACTCCCTCTGCGCCACTACCAAACTATCACTGTTTTTATAAAACATTTTTATGGCTGACGCAAGCTGTTGTCCGTTGCACTGAGCCATGATTACTGAATTTGCGGACTGTTTACTCGCAAACTGTCACGAACCCGCAGAGCAGCCACCTGCCCACGGCTGCCACTATTCATTTCAAATATTATCGCTATTCTGTGTCACCCTGTACAAATTGGGCAACACTGTCTCTGGCGGGCCGTTTGTATTTGCATGCGCAAAGGTCTGATTGCCTAATTTCAAAGCTAATGAAGTCAGCAACTGAAACCTGGTAGTCAAGGAAGGCAGGATTCGATTAAGATTGTGGACGGGGCCGTAATCAGTTACTATTGGTTGGATTTTCTTTTAATCACCAACAATTTGTTTAAAATCAACAACCAATTAAAATAATGGCAATAATTTAAGAATTGTTTCACGACTGAAGGCCTTAATGGGAATAAATTAAGAATTGTTTAAACTTGTTGTAACTTACAATTAAAGTTAATAAAATATTAAGACAAATCACCAAAGATCCTAAAGCTCACTGCTAAAATAGAATTAGCAAATTAGGATTTTAAAACAAGTAACCATGCTTACAGATTAAGAATTGTCTCACGGCTGAAGACCTTAAATGCCAAGAATGGCAGTTACTAAAAAAAATTAACACACATACATAAAATGCAGATGCAGCAAATGATGTTTTGAAAACAAGCCAATGTGGTCGCAATTAGAATTTTAAGTCAAGTAACCACAGCCACGGCTGAAGGCCTTTAACACCAAGAATGGCAATTATTAAAAAAATTAACTACATAGAGTAATACAGCAAATACGAGGGGCGTTCAGAAAGTAAGCTCCGATCGGTCGCGAAATGGAAACGAAAAATTCGATAAAGCTTTGCACAGATGTGTTGGGTAGTGTCTCTAGTATAACCCCAGTTAGCATCACGTCGCTCTTCTCATTTCTGAGCTCGCAGTGAGTGCGTAAAGATGTCTAGAAAATAGTGTCTGCCGCCAAGTACGAGGGCCTGGTGAGAAATTTCGCCTGAAGCTATGCAACTAACATTAAATAACTGTCGTGCTGTTTCTTCTTCAAGACAATTCTCAGCCGCATTCTGCAGGGGCAATGAAGATGCTCCTGCATCGTTTTCAAATGGAAATGTGAGATTACCCACAATACAGTCCGCAATTGTCTCCCCCTGAGTTTCATCTCTGGTCACATGAACCGCTGTCTTTGAAGACAACATTTTGACACAGACAACGAGGTGTAGGCCAGCGTGGAGAATTGGCGGAAAGCACTGGCGGCTACCTTCTATGATGAGGCTATTGAAAAGTTGGTACAACGCTATGACAAAAGTCTAAGTCAGAACGGCGACTACGTAGAGACGTAGCTGAAAGGTGTAGCTAATTGTTACAAGTAAAACATTTCTGATGTTCACTGTGGTTTCAATTTAGCAATCAATCGGAGCTTACTTTCTGAACAGGCCTCGTATAATAACAAAGGTTAATTCAAAAGGACAAGCAACTTTATCACCAAACAGGTGAGACAAATGATGGTAACTTGGTAATACAATAATAAAGTAATAACACAATAAAAAAACACACACACACAAGGGCCTGTCACAGACAGTGCTCCAGGAATCGGCCTCTGAGTAGGTCAGGCCAAAAACACTTTCGCGATCAGTGAGAAAGGTAGCGAAGAATTGCATTCACACCACAAGATGGTAACTCAGACTAGTGGCAGTCTAACGATTGACTAATGATAATCTTGGTGAGGCTACCTGACGTCCAATAAACCAAATGCAGAGTTCTAAAAATACGCCAAAGCCAGAACTGGCAGTCTGGACTCCGCAAGTAGAATACCGTGTATAGAGCGCCTGGAACAGGGAAGGAATCACTATCACCAAGGTAGAAGAATCGCCAACCAACCTACAATGAAGAAAGCTGTCGAACTTACACGACTCACTGTACAGCGGCGACAAGACGAGGAAACGTACACTGCCGTTAGATACATTAACCCCCAGGGCAGGTGACTGGGGCGTTAGCGGCCACCGGGCAGGAAAAATACCGCTGGTTGAACTTAACAGGCTGGCCGGAGTGGCCGTGCGGCTCTACGCGCTACAGTCTGGAACCGAGCGACCGCTACGGTCGCAGGTTCGAATCCTGCCTCGGGCATGGATGTGTGTGATGTCCTTAGGTTAGTTAGGTTTAATCAGTTCTAAGTTCTAGGCGACTGATGACCTCAGAAGTTAAGTCGCATAGTGCTCATAGCCATTTTTTGAACTTAACAACTGTAACAAGCTGAAGGTAGTAAATAGTAATTAGAAGCCCAGGAAACTAATCATATCCGTCTTCCCCAAGCACTCCACTCGCTTCTCTTTGCCTTGGCGACACTACGAGCAGCAACACGAACTCAAGTCACTGGAGAATTGCGAGATTTCACAATGGTGGAGGTTTTGTCTACTCGAATTGAAATGCACTCAACTTAAAACTTGCAGGATCTGGTTTGTACGAGGTCGTGCACCATCGTGACCACAGCCCTTCGATCCGGCAGTCCATGTGGGCTGCCAGCAATCGCGGCGTCATCACGCTGTGCGCGGACCTGGCTCCTCCTGCGGCCCCAATTGAACTGCTCACTCATACGACACGGAAGAACAACGACGTCACCCCAGAGATAGGGCCATAGTTACTACATATCGATAACACGACTGCTGCCACTAGCCGACAGGCAACGCTTGCGAAACCAAGTGGCGCCAGTCAACCCTAGAAGAAGACAAACAACCGCAACCATCTCAACTAAACAGTACACTCTGGCCTCCAACAGAGGACGGAAACCTACAACAGCACCAACGCGAGCCGGAGCACGGCTCGGAAACGGCGCAACGTATCGAAATTTTTTTCTTAAAAACTATTTCTCAGTACAGTCTATCCTGCAACACACTTACAAGCTTGTAAGTGGCCATCCTTTGTAAGTGGAGCATAGACGAATTGATAATCATTCTGGCGATTATACGGAGCACTGACATAAGCGAGTTTGGCAAGAGGCAAATTGATATAGAATGCTGTCTGGGAACGAGCATCCCGGAACAGTGAATCTAGTCGGCTAGTCGCGTGCTACTGTCGTGTGCATCTACGAAAAGCGGTTAAAGAGCGGCGAAAATGCGGATAGTGGGTTAGGTGTTGGTAATCCAGGCCTCTTCACAATCGTGGACGTCGGAGGCTCGCCGTCTCTGTAAAGCAGGATGGGAGGCACTCTGTGGCAGATCTGACGACAGAAAGTAACGCTGGAGTGTTTCGTGGAGTATCACTTAGCGCTTATTGTCGAACACTGGTTTCCGCTGCAGACTCCCGTATTCCCATTCTGACTCAGTGAAGTCGTCGAATACGATTGCAGTGGCAAGGGGACAATCGAGATTGGGCCCGTGGTCAATAGATACAGTTCGCTTGGCTCGAAGAATTACGTTTCTTTTTACACAAAGTAGATCATGCAGTCAGGATTCGCTGTCATTCAGGTGAACGGCTTCGCGAAACATGCCAAAGACGAAGCCCAGTGAGGGCAGTATTAACCCTAGGGTACATTCACTTGGGAAACCATGGGAACTGGAAAAGTCATCGAAGGAACTATAATAGCTGTGGACTGCATGAAAGCTATTACTGACCACTTGCATCTCTTTATGCTTGATGTCTTCCTCAAAAGCAGCGGTGTCTTCTAACAGGGTAATGGTCAGTGACACAAGACCACCGTTCGACGAGTACGATAAAAAACTCACGTTGACGTCTTGACCACCTAATTATCTTAATCTGAACCCGATGGAACGCTATAGGATAAAATGTCCGTGCCCACGTATCACTGAATCATAATTTACGCATATTTAATTACATCTGCGCGAACAACTGGTGTCACATACCTCCGGAAACACATCAAAGGTATTTCGAATCCGTCCCACGCAGAATCGTTGCTGGTTTTTTTTTTCGAATTTGGTCCAACACACTGGGTTGCCATAATGTTTTGGATCATCAGTATGTATTAAAACATGCTGTCGCAAAGGTGATCAGCTTTCAATTCTAACTAGCGTAATTATAAGAAACGAGCGTGTCGCCAAGGTCTGTTTCCAACAATACCTATCTTCGAAACGTATACGTGGACAGTTCGATTAGTTGTCTAGCTCTATTAATATAGATCTGTGTAATAAATAGCTGTAACAGTGGCTTTCGACGGACATGCTGCCCTATACAAGTTCTTCACTCTCCGGTGGATTTCTACCGGTCTTCGCACTTCGGCAAGTAAGAAAAGAATAATACTCTACTGGCCATTAAAATTGCTACACCACGAAGATGACGTGCTACAGACGCGAAATTTAACCCACAGGAAGAAGATCCTGTGATATGCAAATGATTAGCTTTCCTGAGCATTCACACAAGGTTGGCACCGGTGGCGACACCTACAACGTGCTGACATGAGGAAAGTTTCCTACCGATTTCTCGTACACAAACAGCAGTTGACCGGTGATGCCTAGTGATACGTTGTTGTGATGCCTCGTGTAAGGAGGAGGAATGCGTACCATCACGTTTCCTACTTTGATAAAGGTCGGATTGTAGCCTATCGCGATTGGGGTTTATCGTATCGCGACATTGCTGCTCGCGTTGGTCGAGATCCAATGACTGTTAGCAGAATTTGGAATCGGTGGGTTCAGGAGGGTAATACGGAACGCCGTGCTGGATCCCAACGACCTCATATCACTAGCAGTCGAGATGACAGGCATCTTATCCGCATGGCTGTAACGGATCGTGCAGCCACGTCTAGATCCCTGAGTCAACAGATGGGGACGTTTGCAAGACAACAACCATCTCCACGAACAGTTCGACGACGTTTGCAGCAGCATGGAATATCAGTTCGGAGACCGTGGTTGCGGTTACCCTTGACGCTGCGTCACAGACAGGAGCGCCTGCGATGGTGTACTGAACGACGAACCTGGGTGCACGAATGGCAAAACGTCATTTTTTCGGATGAATCCAGGTTCTGCTTACAGCATCATGATGGTCGCATTCGTGTTTGGCGACATCGCGGTGAACGCACATTGGAAGCGTGTATTCGTCATCGCCATACTGGCGTATCACCCGGTGTGATGGTATAGGGTGCCACTGGTTACACGTCTCGATCGCCTCTTGTTCGCATTGATGGCACTTTGAACAGTGGACGTTACATTTCAGATTAGTTACGATCCGTGGCTCTACCCTTCATTCGATCCCTGCAAAACCCTATATTTCAGCAGGATAATGAACGACCGCGTGTTGCAGGTCCTGTACGGGCCTTTCTGGATACAGAAAATATTCGAATGCTGCCCTGGCCAGCGCATTCTCCAGGTCTCTCACCATTTGAAAACGTCTGGTCAATGGTGTCCGAGCAACTGGCTCGTCACAATACGCCAGTCACAACTCTTGATGAACTGTGGTATCGTGTTGAAGCTGCCTCTTTATTACGGCCAGAGGTGGTTGTTCTGGGTACTGATTTCTCAGGATCTATGCACCCAAATTGCGTGAAAATGTAATCACATGTCAATTCTAGTATAATATATTTGTCCAACGAATACCCGTTTATCATCTGCATTTCTTCTTGGTGTAGCAATTTTAATGGGCAGTAGTGTAGTATGCCGGTCCTACTCGGGCGCATTTAGTAATAACGTCGCCATAGTTTAAGTTTCTGCATTTATTGCATGCGCATCAGAAAGGTAGGAATGCCACAGTAACCCCTTACCTACCAGTCAGTACTTATACACCAACTTTTGAGTCTCGCTACGTTGCATATACGCTGCTGTAACACCGCCAAACGAAAACGTTTTGAGCACCACATACGTACAAAAACCAAGAGGGGGAAATGAAGATCAGAAATGAAGTGCTCGTATTAAAAAGGGTGTAAGACAGAGTTGTAATCTTCCGTCCCTAATATTAACTGTATACATCGAAAAGAGAGAGAGGGAGAGAGCTTCAGGAGTGGGATTAGAATTCAGAGTGTAACGATACAACTGACAGAATTGGCTGATAACATTGCCATCTTCAGTGGAAAAGAGGAAGGGGTGACGAATTTTTTGAATGGAATGAACGGTCTACTACGCACAGAATATGGACTTGCAGTAAGCAGAAGAAAGGCGAAAGTAATGAGAAGTAGGAGAAATGAGATTAGTGAGAAACTTAACATCAAAACTGATGACCACGAATCAGACTAAGTTAAGGAATTCTGCTTCCATGAAACCAAACTAAAGTAATAAAGACGAAGTGTGGAGGTCGTGTGAAGCAGACTAGCACAGGCAAAGAGGGTATTGCTGGATAGGAATCTATTAAAATTGAATAGGATCTTAATCTGAGGATTAGATTTCTAGGAATGTATGTCTGGAGCACAGAATTCTATGGAAGTATATCACAGACTGTGAGAAAGGCGGAACGGATGAGAATCGAAGCGTTTGAGATGTGATGCTGTAGAGGGATGTTGAAAATTACGTCGAATGATGATGTATGGAATGAGCAGGTTCTCCTCAGAATCAGTGGGGAAAGAAATATATGAAAAAGATTACAAGAAATTGGGACAGGGTGGTAGGGTATGGTCTACGACGTGAGGGGATAACTTCCACGCTCTAGAGGGACCCGTAGAGGGTGAAAACTGTATGGCAAGGCAGAGATCGGAATATAGCCAATGAATAACGGAGGGCCTATGGTGCAAGTACTATCCTGAGGTGAAGAAGTTGGCACAATTGAGGAATTTCTGGTGGCTGTCCGCATCAAACCAGTGAGCAGCCTAACTGGAGAAAAAAATGCTCACAGAAAAGACTAGAACGATGTACTTGGAGCGGCATCATGTGGCGATCTTATTGACAACAGGACGAAGAACACAAAATTAGTTTGGGAAAACAATTATTGGCTGTCCGAGAGAGAAATTCTTTCGAAGCCGATGTTACACAAGTAATTGTGGAATTCTTCTGTCAACGTTCTTATGAAGGATAACGGTTTGCGCACTCTGTGTGACTTCTTCTAAGGTGCCGAGGAAGTTTCCAGCTGAAATGTGTACACACAGTGGTCGCCTCTTTCCTGTCCGCTACTGGCACGGAAGAACTGTATGCACATGAAAGAGAATGTTGGTTGAGTCGGAAGGAGCTTATACGGCAGTATCTGCTTGCTTGACGTGAAAGGATTCGTTCAACGGTCTACGCAAGGAGTGTATCCCCTATTTCCTGCCCCAGACTAACACAATTTGTTGGTCACTAACAGTGTCATTAGGTGCCTATGTAAAAAGAATATTTCAAAGTTACGGTGTAGACTCAACCACTCATAAATCAGAAGTTCTAATTTTGAGACGTTTCAAAGGTACCGTTACATGCTTTCATCATTCAGAAATATCTGGACTGTTCACGCATTTAAAGCACTGACACACGTTCATCAATGCAAAGTAACCACAGCAATGTCGCCACTGTATAAAGGCAAAAAGGTAAAACATATCCACACAAAAGTCAACAAAATGTGTAATTCTGTCCTCTTCTAAAGACGCAGTCCATCAGCATCTGTTTATCAACAAAAATAAATCAGCAACACATTTATCTAAAGGTGTAACCAGTGTATGCAGCAAATATTCCTTCTCCACAGAACTCATCTGCTCCTCGGTGCATGTCAGATTCGAAAAACACCAGATTTCACATGGGTGAAGATTTATTCCATCTTTGCGAGCAAACCATTTTCGTATCCGCTAGCGTTCCTGCGACAAGCGACTTATCACTGATAATCTCGAAAGGCGCCGAGTCGTCGCCACAGAACCATTCTGCATATTCATCCTCGAGTGGTGAGTGGGCAAAAGCTATCGGAAGGCACTGGGTATGATAGCAGACCATCACTATTAAGAGTCTCAAATGTTTTCTGTTGTTGTAAATAATTCACCATCACTATACTGGGACAAAGATAAATACCGCACTGCATCGGTAGTGAATGAGATCGGGGACCCTGTGTATAGTTTTATCTGTGGTTAACTTGTTTGTCAGTCAGTTGTGCAGCGCTGAGGCATTATTATTTGAGCTTTTCAAAGAATGAGATCTGTTTTCTTTGAATCTGGGAGAAGCTATCTAGAATACATTCTTATGGAGATGAAAACAAGAATATAATTCTTTCTTGTTCAACTTATTGATAAGGAAGATTTTGGAGGAATTATAAATGTATGTCCGCAGTTTCTTTGTAATGAGAGTCTTCTTATTTTGTGCTGTCTTTTTTGTCAATAATAACAGTATGATTTCTTAAGAAAGTAAGACTCACCTCCATGATTCATAGTAAATTTTTGAATTTTTATCGTGTGTGTATTGCATCTTACGTCACTCGAAGCAATAGATTGTTTCAGGCAAAAAAAAAAGTAGAGTGGGTTATTTATCTTTAGCTGCTGCATCTGGCCGGCCGCGGTGGTCTAGTGGTTCTAGGCGCGCAGTCCAGAACCGCGGGACTGCTACGGTCGCAGGTTCGAATCCTGCCTCGGGCATGGATGTGTGTGATGTCCTTAGGTTAGTTAGGTTTAAGTAGTTCTAAGTTCTAGGGGACTGATGACCACAGAAGTTGAGTCCCATAGTGCTCAGAGCCATTTGAATCATTTTGCTGCATCTGCTGATTTTTATTTGCTGATGAGAACATTAGTACTTCAGACACAAAAACAGAATGATGAATAAGAGACAAGTCGCTTTTATTTGCGGCCTGATCTCACCTTGCATTGCTGAGCCAACAGTGTGTCGTCAGGATTGTCAGGTGTCTTGCTAACAAGTACAATTATTTTCAGTGAACAGTGTTGGTAATTACAAACAGTTATTTTCTTCCAAGTAGAGTAGTAATTTATTTTGTGGATATTCTTACTCTCACATTGAACTTCATATTTCGCATCATTCATAATGTGCTTCGGTACTTAGTTTCACTTAGATAGTTTCCATTAGGCAAACATTAAGTTTCTTTTGGCATTTAATTAAATTAATTTTCTGTATTTCAAATTTTGTATTTCCTGAAGTTTAAGGTTTTATTTCACGACACTGTTCTCATGCGCAACACAGGGCCAACCACCAGATAGTTTTGCTTACCAATAGAATGCGATACCTAAGTATATGTTATATGAGAAAGTTTTCGAAATCTGTGTATTCAGCTTTCTCATACATTGACAAAATTTCATAGAAATCTTACAACTTCTCTCGTAGCCCACAAAGCTTTAATGACACAGAGGCATGGACTCAAATGTTTCGGGATCGTTCTAGAGAGATACTGAACGATGCATCTTTCAGTGCTACCTACAGTTATTATCGTGTAGTTGGCTCTGGGTTCATCAAATGTACTCGAGAATCGATTGCATCTTATAATTGCTCCATAGAGTTTGAAACTGTTCATCAATCCACCTGCGTGCAACCAAAGAGTGGTGACGTGTTCCAATGTCCTGTTGAAACACAGAGTCTCCGTCAAGGTGTGCTACTACCCGAATGGAATGGAGATGGTCTGCTAGAATGTACACCTGTCATTCGTCCATGCAGTCGGACAATTGGGTCTTATTGTGACTATGCGAAACCCCAGTCCAGATCGTAACTAAGCCACTGTTGCCTGGACAGAACTTTATTAACCAGGCCCTGATCTAAAGGGGGGGATGGGGGGAGAGGGGGAAAAACCGGGATATCTCCCCCGGGTGAAAATTTTAGGGCGGCGCCAATTCGTATTCTTGAAGAAAAAACCTTCTTTCACAAAACGCCTAGTATCCAGCGCACATTGTTCTATCGATTATTGATATGATTTTTAAACTCATCCCTGTTGGTTTTTGAATATTTTTGAACTCATTCTGATTTCTGACCAAATCTTAGGTTGATTTTTGAATGCGTGCATCGTGTACGTGACGTCTCTGCCAGGCGAATCCTTGTCACATCATGAAATAAACTTTCCCGCAGACGAAAGGGGGCTGGGGCTATAGGAGCTGAGCCGAATAAATCTGCACGGGCGAAAGCCAATCGCAGTTTGTTTATGTGATTGATTAGATGTGCGAATGATCAGCGTTGTTATACAGTAATTACTATCGAAATCCATAGACTAAGGCTACCAGAGTGGAAACAAACAACTGACACAAATAACGGGTAAAAAAGATCACATTTCATCTTCTCTCACAAGCTAGGACATGGTCGCGATTTAACAGTGACCCGAATATAGAATAAATTTCTTTTACTTCACGTCTATGGTCACAAATTTTTTGTCATCAGACTACCGGCTTCAGTCAGTATAGACTATCTTCATGTCCCAATATAGCCATATGTTTTAAAAAATAGATCTGAAGGTGGTTATTATTGAGCGAAACCGGTAGTCTGATGACAATAAACTTGTGACCGTACACGTGAAGTAAAGGAAATTGTTTCATCTCTCAGTGTATACAAAAAAATGAAATTTTGACAAAAAATTTTTGCCAGATCGCTGCACTACTAAGAGCCAGTTGTCCAGTATCCGGTTAGCAGCCGCTTAAGTTCTATTCTCGGAATAGCGCGGAAAACGCGTTGTACGAACACGTAATAACGTCTAACCGGAGAATAAACGCGGGATAACTGAACTGGTGATTCTGGCGCGGTTAGTGGGGTTAACAGGATAATAAAAGTTGACAATGGCAGGAACGGTTACAGAGTTAGTGATGACAAGATTGATTGTTAGAAACAGGAAGGAAAAAGAACGAGGACATCACACAAATTATATGGAAGAATATGACGATTCCAAATTTATATAAAAATTTCGTACTACTGCTTTTCGATCTCATGCTTCAGAAATTGGAGCGTATAAATGAAATTGGAAACTATTTCCTAACATAATTTTTTTTTTTGCTTGTAACAGGCCTAATAGGCATTTGATGCTTCCTCCATTCTATTCTGTCGTGTTATTTATGTAAATCAGATCGATAAAAATGACCCTTTGTGCCAAAACAGTCTCTTACTTGGCTTGTGTTACAGTTGCTGCAATATTAGAAATTCCTGTTTCGTTTTTATCTAGCAGAAAGTGATAAAACAGACGTAAACAAATCGAGAAACCATACCAGTCTTGGGTACTATGCGTATTAACAGCTTTTTCAGTATTAGACAACGACATTTTGATTTTTCATGCCGCAAAATGTTTGACGAACTTTGACGAGATAATACTGTAGATTATTTCGCAAAAAGGAAAGCACGAGGGTGAAAAGCTGCAACAAGATTAGAGAGAAAATAATGCTGAGATCTAAGGATTGAAGAAATATTTGTAGTCTTGCTTGTCTCTTGTCTTTACTGGTTTTGTGTTTCCTATATTTAATTTTACTGCAAGCAAAAGAGAAAGTTTTTAGCTAATAGGCAACAAAGAGCGCAATTTTCTGAAGAGTTCTTATTCTCCCGGTCACAAATAACTCCAGCCAGTGTTAGTATTACTATTATTTTAAGGGTTAGGACGTCAAACCGGCCGTCTGGGAACAGGAGAGGCAACTCAGGACATTTTAATTTCCACTGTCTTGATGTAGGTTTGATGGCTTCCGTTACAAAATATACGCGTTTGAATTCCACAGAGCGAAATGCAGCGACGTGCGATAGAAGAATGCTGTGAGAAGAGGCGTGGCACGCTTAAGACCAAATAACATGTCTTACCTTTCCTCGAATGTATATGTTTGATATTTCAACCTTTTCAGAAAGATGTGAGCTACAAAATGAACATATTTTTTAAAAGATCTTTTTCCTAATTTTTGATGTCCTATCTCAAACGATCGAGTGAGAGGGGGAGGGGGAGGGTCGTCATATCAAGTTTTTGCCTCGGTTCGGAAATATCGTAGATCCGTGGTTACTGTTGACAAGCAAGATCTGTAACTAGCAACAAACCATAACTAGGGAAAATGATAAAGTGAATCGTACGATGTCAGTTTTATACACGCTACACGAAGCTAATTCTGAATTTAAGTATATTTCGTTCTTGGGTATGAAGTTCGAGAACCGAATATGAAGTCAGAATAATATCCATCCTATTTAATTATACACTAAAAGCGGTTCAATAAAATAGTTTCACAGAATATTCGTATGCCGGAAACATGCAATTTAATTTTAATTTAACAATGTTTCGTTTCAAAGAAACCACGTGTACTTACGAATTTCCATCTATTCCATGATATATTCAGCAGCTTTTCTATTATGCACTAATTAATATTTGATTACCTGATTATAAAAACATATAAAGCTTCACTTAAAATTTTGATACATGCAAAAAAAATCTATTTTGTGAAACACGAAAAAATTTCCCGAGCCAAATATTTTTTACACTTTTATTATTATTCTGGTGTTATTGAAAATTTTTGCCTTCACAAATATGATTTAAAGACTTTTTAAAAACCAGTAGAACACTTTGCTTATACTTTTTCTCTCTTTGTAATTACTGGCTATGAAATATGTACATTACATTAATAGCATTGTTCTAGTATGCTACAGAAGAACGCATTTTATTGTAATTGCCAGCACGATGAAAGAGAAATACCGACGTTAGCGCATAAGGGCATCGAAATAGTTGAAAAGCGACAATGAAAATTTGTGCCAGACCAGGACTCGAACCCGTATTTTCAGCTTTGTCATGTCCGAAAGGACAGACATCACATGTATAATAGTAATAAATATCAACGCTTGGCGCCGAAGTCATCTCACTCGTGCTTTACGTGTATCAGATTAGTAACATACGCTACATTGAGCTGTTGTTACACGCTCTTTGTTGTTTATTTGTTTCTCGCTTGGAGAGCTTTGGAAGTGCTTTTGTCTGATGGCGGAAATAACCAATCTGTTGCGACTGCCCGTAACTCAATAAAATCTGAAAATGGTAACTGCTAGTTTTCTCATTCGGAATTAAAACAACTCGAATACCTGAAGAATCTCCCTGAAGACAATGACTGCCAAAAATGAATACAGAAAAGGCGAGCGTTTTGTTTTCTACATTGAAATGGTGTTCTCCAGCGTATTAACAAATGCACAAAGATTTAGTTGCTACTCTAAGAAAGTACATGAGCATCAACGACTTAAAATGGTTTTATTTAAACAGCTGGTAGAGGCACATTTCATGGGGCATACGGCACAGTCTCTCACTCCGTTCAGCTAAGTACAACTAAAACCGTCTTTTATCGGACCCTGCTACACGCCACCACTGCCCTATGGCTCAATGAAGATGTTCGAAAGCGCATGGCAGTCATTCAGATCTGTATTGAGGCTTCCGCAAAAGATTAAAACTCAGTCATCGGCTGCTGAAGTAAATTCGATGCTTTTGTCTCAGCATAAATGGGTCCCTGGTATAAATGGGTCCCTGACGCCATACATGCGAATTTCCGGCGATCTCTCAGTAGACCATTAATCATCCCGTATGGCTCTGCGGAGGCGACGTGATTTCAGGTCGTCAAACACTATCCAGAGCGATAGTTTACACGTGTGGGAACATTGGCTCTGTGATATTTATGAGCCACCATACATCCCGTTGACGTCGGAAACCCATATTCTTGTGCGACCTCCGGTATGCTATAACTCATGCGTCCTGCATCGTCAACACATGTAAACAGCCGGTTTATTCGCGAAGTATTGCCACGCTCACATCGCACCAGCCTTCTTTAAACGGGACAACCTTCCAGGTTTCTGCCACTCAGTTTGTAATGGAACACTCTCAGAGCGTTGTGGTACTAAGTGTAAAAGAAAACCGTATTGAAAGGAGTACATGGAAACCCAAATTACGAGATAGTGCCCTTTTCAGCACTTGTCACCAGGTGTTAACAGATGTAATGAAAGTATTGTATAGAAAGGGGTTCTTGAGTGACTGACTAAAAAGTAAGATTTTTTTTATAACAGTCCACTGTAAATCCACCGCAGCACATGAGTTGATAACAAGAAACTCTGTCGTAAAGTCAGCACATGGCCCTTAGCGGACTTATCTTTCTGGGTGTGCCCCAAGGATCTGGTTCATGTTACTCCAGGAAAATATGTACCACATTAGGTTATTAATGCTACTGACAACATTTGTGATGCGCCTGGAACTGTATTACTAATGTCAATGTAGATTTCGAAGTTCGTGTTGCAATAAGAGAAATATACTACCAATATTTTGCTATGAGGAACGTGGGAAGAAGTATGCAACTAACGTGTTTCAAGTACCTCAAAGGCTATTATCATGAAGTATAAGTGCATACAATTTGGCAGCCATTTCTTCCTTCACCCAGGATCACTAGCCAGATATCTGTTCGATTTTTAAACTGACCACAGTTGTAATGGATGGTCGCGAAGACTTTGTTTACGTGCATGATGCCTCACCTCGCAGAATGAACGCCATAGTTTAACTACAGATAACAGACTTCATTTGCGCAGCAAATGGAAATGACCGTATCCAGTGCCAGCGTGCCTTGGAGGTGTTCGAGACCACATCGCTGCCTCATACGTTTGTGTACCAATTACAGTCGATGCCTAACTTTTTATTTCCGCCAAAAGAGTGCTCTCACATGCACTCTGTAATAAAGAAATTTTATCTGGGTTCATGTGCAATGTTTTTCTTTTCTGTGTGTCTTAAAAAGAGGTTATCAGAAGAATACCAATTTAAGTAAAAGGAGGATACTGAGGAGTAGAACAAAATGAGAAAATTTTGAGGGAATCTGATTAGAAAATGAGACCCTGAAAGTAATAGATGAGTAATTTGACAAACAAATAACTGGCAATGGCTGAAGTAGGGAGGATACAGAATGCAGACTGACAATAGCACAAAAGGTGTTTCTGAAATACAGAATTTCCTTTTAATATCAAATATGAACTGTCAGGAATGTAGGTTTTACGGAAATGAAACGCGGATGACAAGTGGACATGAAGAAGCTGACAAAGGATGAATTACGGAGGAGAGCTGAAGCAAAATAGTCTTATGATGATTGAAGATGACAAAAGAAACGTTTGAGTACTTCTTTATCACAGTTTATGTACTGTACGCAATATGTATGGGAAGTGTAATAAAAAAAATTAACGAGTGTCGCCTTAAACCACAGAAAAAAGTAATTTTTTTTTTAGGACAGTTGCAACAGACTTATTTTGAACTGGCGGCTTCTATTACGTATGGCTTTCTCAACACTGCATCCTCTCCGTCATTATATTCTTCCTGACAATTTCTTATCAATCTTTCCGTTTAAGCTTTAATCTGTTACGTTATAACATGGTCTCACACTGAAACATCCAACTGGCTCTATAAAAACTGCTTCAGTTTAGTATGTTGAACACTATATGACACTTCTAGGCACGTACGCCCATGACCACATGCATGGACGCATATATAACGCTTTTATCATTTACATACCTGTGCTTCATATAGCTTGTTAGAACTATATCGTATTTCCAAAAGACCCTGCCCACCAACTACACACGAAATGCATGTGGCAGGCATCTGCCAGTTAGCAAAAATACCTCACAGCCAGAATAGACGTGCTAACAGTCTGAAATGGAACGCAGCCAAACGCCGTCCGGATTGTGTCCTTTCTTCAGATGCTATGACCAGCATAATGAACACCCCACACCCAGAAGAGCTGCTACACCCACTCGTAAATACGTATTAGAACAGGAGCACTCCCGTTTTCCTCTTAATACGAAGACCTTGCTCTGTTTTAAATATGCTTTTAAAAACTACTTTAGGGACTTAACGTTCCGTTAAAACTTTCATTGCCGCTTTGAACTATGTCATGGCTTTTAATTTAAAGGGTTGCCACATATAGAGCGAGCCCATCTACCGCAAAGAGTATGGAAAGCTATGTTAATATTTCCATTGCAGGTTTCAAATACGTCACGGCTTTTAATTTAAAAGGTTGTCACGCACAGGGCACGCACATCTACCGCAAAGAGTATGGGAAACCCTGTTAATACTTTCATTGCAGTTTTTAAATATGTCATGGCTTTCACATTTAAGAGACTGCCACGAGCAGGCCGCGGGCATGTACCGCAAAGAGTATGGGAAAGAAAGTATACTTCTACTTTGTTGTTAAATTTAGTTTGCAACGCATATAATGAACTTACTGCTCACCAAATGCCACTGATTAACAATATGAACCACATACACGAGAGCGTGCTGAAAAGTAATTCCTCCGAATTTTTTTATGTGAAAACTCATAAATTTTTAAGTAAAACAAACTTTATTAACATTCTGCATCTTTCTTCTTCGTATCTACGTACTTATTTCTCGGCATAGTCGCCCTGGCGGCGAACACATTTCTCCCAACGATATACCAGTTTGCTGGTAACATCATTGTAGGACGTCTGACTACGTTGACAGAGTCACAATCTCACCTGTGTTCGCACCAATGCATCACTGTCAAAAACGAAGTCCTCCAAGGTGTTCTTTAAGTTTTGGAAACAGATCAAACTGGATGGAGCCAAGTCGGGACTGTGCGGAGGATAATCGATGACAGTGAAGCCAAGGCGTCGGACTGTTGCAAGTGACGCAGAACTCCTGTGTGGCCGGGCTTTGTCAAACTGAAAGAAAGGGTGCTCCACGTGTGAACGAACTCTTCGAATTCGAAACTCGATTACAGTACCGACACATCTACGTTATACGCTGCCATGTTACGTGCTAAAATTCGGAACCCTTTCGCGGCAGAGGGCTGCAACTTGCATCACCAAAGCGCTGAAGTCGACCGACTAATGCGCATGACATGTAATAGCTCAACCGATATTGATAACAGAATAAAAAATTCGGAGGCATTACTTTGCAACATGCTCTCGTACTACCGTTTTACTTTACGTAATTCGCAAGGTAACCTGGCAAGAAAATATATAAGTTTAAGATATTAATACAGGATTTTCTCTTTTTTCCTACTGCAGCAACTGAAAATGGCCACTGCACGTAGCAATCTGTCATGATGTGATTCTGACTGAAGTAAAAGAAGTTCACAATATGTCATAATTCATCCCATTCAACGGAATGTCGTTTTTTCAAAGTCAAAAAGTGATTAATGTTTTGTAATGCTACACTGACCGCACAGAAGTTAATTAGTAAATATTTTTTATTTCTTTTCGTTTCGAGACGGGAGCTAATCACAGATTCAGTACTATTGTCTTTCAGTGTCGACAGACAGGAACGTCGTTCAAAACTACCAGCTTGAATTAGTATTTCTGATTTACTTGTTGCGAGGGGTTCCTTTCTGAAATACTACCTTAATTCTCTCTCTCTTTGCCGCTGCTCTCGGTAGAATCAAGCCTCAGGGGATTTTCTCGAAAGACTTAATAGTTATCTCTGCTTCTGGTTCCAGCAATTCACTGCATAAATCCTCACCTGCAAAGAAAAATTCCATGCATTAGAATTAAGTATAATAATAGCTGTTTGGGAGTTAATTGACAAGTTTGGTAAAAAGCTAGTAAACAATATTATTTTGCTTCGATACCACAGATTAGTTTAACGCGTATTTTATTTAAAGACACATTTATTAATTAAGCTATCAACGCTCGTTTAAAGACAAATGAAATTTCAATTTTGAAATGCATTTTTCGAGATTAGGATAACTGAAGTCACAAGAGGCAAAGTCTTACATCAGGTGGAGGTGGGGGTGGGGGAGGGGGTGACTATTTCGATGTCCGGCAGTCAGCACTTGAACAGACACATTTGTCTGGTAAGAGATTAAATTCAATATTCCACTAACACAAGAGAGTGTTACTGTTTGACTTGCTTTCAAATAATCAGTCATGAGTATAACCCAGAATAAAGCTGTCCTGAACATGAAGGCTGCCGTAAACATATTAGTTCTTTAGTAGCCATGATCCTGTTGAGGTCATACACCCTTGCTTTCTACGTCTATATCTACATCTGTACTCCGCAATCCATCTTAAGGTGTGTGGCGGAGTGTTCTTTGGTTAAGCTCCTTGTGAACTCTGATCTCTTTTGAAAAATATATAAAAATCAGCCAACCGGTTGCACAGGTTTTCTATATACCTTGACCAGGTTTCGTCACCTCTAAGGGTGACTTCATCAGAAGGTAAGGTAATTACATGAAGAACATATCGTCAAAGATGTAATTACCTTACTTTCAGATAATTCATCCTAAGAGGTGACGAAACCTGGTCAAGGTATATAGAAAACATGTGCAACCGGTTGGCTGATTTTTACATATTTTTCAAATCTGTGTATACGGTTGCTGCAAACGTCAGCCATGTTTAAAGTTGTCTAATCTCTTTAATTCATGGGGGAAGCAATATACACTCGTGCTCATAAATTAAGGATAATGCTGATACACGGCGAAACAACGCTCTGGTAGGCGGTTTGTGGGTTTAAATTACATCGGTGTATGACCATGCGGTGCATTTGACAAGCGGTCATCGCACGGTGGCGCTGGCGGCAGTCCACATACGCAGAGGTGGGTTGGTGCATGTCAGGGTACCGTGCAGCGAGTAAGTGTGCAGACATTTTCCGACCTGCTAATGGTGACTGTATGTTGAAAATGGCTCAAAGAACACATATTGATGACGTCATGAAGGATAGAATACTAGGGCGACTGGAGGCTGGTCAAACATAGCAGGTCGTAGCACGGCCCCTGCGTGTGCCACAAAGTGTGATCTCAAGATTATGGCAACGATTCCAGAAGACAGGAAACGTGTCCAGGCGCTACAGTACGGGACATCCACAGTATATAACACCACAAGAAGACCGATATCTCACCATCAGTGCCCGCAGATGGCCACGGGATACTGCAGGAAGCCTTGCTCGGGACCTTATCACAGCCACCGGAACAGTTGTCTCCAGACACACAGTCTACAGACGACTGTACAGACATGGTTTATTCACCCGGAGACCTGCAAGGTGCATTCCACTGACCCCCGTGAAGCCTTGTGTCAAGAACACAGTACATGGTCATTGGAACAGTGGTCCCAGGTTATGTTTACGGACGAGTCCAGGTATAGTCTGAAGAGTGATTCTCGCCGGGTTTTTATATGCCGTGAACCAGGAACCATATATCAACCCCTTAATGTCCATGAAAGGGACCTGTATGGAGGTCATGGTTTGGTGGTGTGGGGTGGGATTATGATTGGTGCACGCACACCCCTGCATGTATTTGACAGAGGAACTGAAACAGGTCAGGTGTATCGGGACGTCATTTTGCACCAGTCTGTCTGCCTTTTCAGGGGTGCAGTTGGTTCCACCTTCCTCCTGATGGATGAAAACCCACGGCTCACCGAGCCGCCATCGTGGAGGAGTACCTTGAAACAGAAGATATCAGGCGAATGGAGTGGCCTGCCTGTTCTTCAGACCTAAACCCCATCGAGCACGTCTGGGATGCTCTCGGTCTACGTATCGCTGCACGTCTTCAAACCCCTACGACAGTTCAGGTGATCCGACAGGCACTGGTGCAAGAATGGGAGGCTTAACCCCAGCAGTTGCTCGACCAGCCGATCCAGAGTATGCCAACCCGTTGTGCGGCCTGTGTACGTGGGCATGGTGATCATATCCCGTATTGATGTCGGGTACATGGGCAGCAAACAGTGGCGTTTTGTAGCACATGTGTTTCGGGACGGTTTTCTCAACTTATCACCAATACCGTGGACTTACAGATCTGTGTCGTGTTTGTTCCCTGTGTGCCTATGCTACTAGCACCACTTTTGTGCAGTGCCATGTTGTGTGGCACCACATTCTGCAATTATCCTTAATTTATGAGCATGAGTGTACTTGGTGACGTCTAGGAATGTACCCTCTCGAAATTTTTTTTACCAGGAAACCACATGGAGATACGGAACGCGTCTCTCGCAGCGTCTGCCAAGAGAGTAGGATGGATATCTCCGCGACGCTTTCGCGTTTACTAAATCAAATGGTTCAAATGGCTCTGAGCACTATGGGACTTAACTGCTGAGGTCGCATCAGTCCCCTACAACTTAGAACTACTTAAACCTAACTAACCTAAGGACGTCACACACATCCATGCCCGAGGCAGGATTCGAACCTGCGACCGTAGCGGTCGCACGGTTCCAGACTGTAGCGCCTAAAACCGCTCGTCCACCCTGGCCGGCGCGTTTACTAAATGAACCTGTAAAGAAACACGCTGCTCTTCTGGGATCTTCTATATTTCTTCTATCAATCCTATATTTCTTCTATCAATCCTGTCTGCTATTGATCGAACGATGGAATTGTAAGCTCCCACCTTAGTGGGCGTACGACACTTCCTGAGGATTTTTCCTATGAACATAACTCTGGGCCGGCCAGAGTGGCCGAGCGGTTCTAGGCGCTTCAGTCTGGAACCGCGCGACCGCTACTGTCGCAGGTTCGAATCCTGCCTCGGGCATGGATGTGTGTGATGTCCTTAGGTTGGTTAGGTTTAAGTAGTTCTAAGTTCTAGGTTGGTTTTTTTTATTTTTTTAAATTTTTTATATAGCCATAACTCTAGTATCAACATTGCGCATCATTAGCTTTATGTGCTTGTTCCACTTTAGAGCGCTTCGCATACATAGTGCTAGATATTTTATGGGTATAACAGCTTCCAGTGACTGTTCTTTCTACCCACTTATGCACAATACCTCGCATTTCCCTTTGTTGATGGTCAACCGATATTTCCTACACGAAGCGTCGGTTGTCTAGAGCTCTTCCTTACAATTTTTTAACGTTGAAACTTCTCTGTATACAACGGCATAGTTGGCGAAAAGCCAAGGGAGCTTCCGAAGTTATTCACGCGGCATCGATAGTGTCCGCATCGACCACAACCGGCGCGCCGCGCCGCGCCACGCTCACATGTACACTGCAGACGGCAATCTCAATCTCCCGCATGCGCGCCGCCGGGCGTCTATTGCTCCTCCTGGAGATCCCGTCCTCACACGGGACGTGTTTCTCATCGCGTAGCATGCAGACGTGGACTCCGTCGTGGTCGCTGCACGCTCTGAGACGAGGTGCCGCATCTCACAGAACATAACGTGCTCCTCATCGTGATCTGGGACCTCTGAGCTCTCCAGCGGCAGTCTGCAGCATCTG
Source organism: Schistocerca serialis cubense (assembly GCF_023864345.2). Taxonomy (NCBI): domain Eukaryota; kingdom Metazoa; phylum Arthropoda; class Insecta; order Orthoptera; family Acrididae; genus Schistocerca; species Schistocerca serialis. The sequence goes on from NC_064638.1 coordinate 227,514,786, forward strand.
GTGCGCGCCATGGCGCCTAAATCACAGTCTCTTTACGAAAAAGGACGTCCGTAAAGTAGCCGAGGTAACTCTGTTAGCGATTGTCGAAGAAAAGCGGAGAAAATAGCGAAGAATATTCTGGACTCGCCGATAGTTTGAACACTGAATAATGCTGTACAGCGATCTGGCTTACGTAATAATAGAAGTCGTTCGTTAACTCAGTTCTTCAGTATTAAAGTAAATGTAGTTAATGTATAGCATCTAATAACAGTTTGCGCATCCATAATATCCACACCGTCGATGTTGCATTGACTACCACTGTTCTGAAGTAACGTACATTACATAGATTTTGGAAAATAGCCCCGAGTTTGCTACGTGAGATGCTTAACTGATATGGAAGTTAGGGGGGAGAATCACGAACTTATTCAAATAACAACCAAGTGGGTCTATATTGAATAGTCTTACAATGGCCTTGATGTAAATCCTATGTAGGGTAGCTAGCCTTTGATATAATTTATTCATTAACCTAATTGATCAAAATTCCCCTCCAAAAGTCAGTTTTGAATGTATCATGGTGAATGTGACTGTTCAACAGATAAACGCCGTCCTTCTTCGTCTGTAGTGATCAATCCAAGGATTGGTTTGCAACAGCTACAATGGCAGCTTTTCTCCATTCTGTGCGTCTTTCAGCTTTTCTCTTCATTTCTTTATAGGTGTTACATCCCACATCTTTCACGATCTATCCATGTACATCAGCCGTGGTCTTCCTCTTGGTCTTTTTCCCTCGACATATCCCTCTATGATTGTGTTCAGGAGTCCTTTGTGTCTTAATACATGGCCTGTAAATTGCACTTCTTTTAACAATGAAACTCGAGAAGCTTCTCTTCTCACCTGCTCTTTCCAGAACCACTTCGTTTGTGACCTTATCGATACATTTTATTTTGAGCATCCGTCTATAGCACCACATTTCAAAAGAATTTAGCGTCTGGTGTTCCTCTGTCCCGAGAGTCCATGTTTCACACCCATAGTATGCCACACTCCACAAATATGATTTCAAAAATCTGTTCCTGATTTCAAGGCTGATGCTCTTAGATGTTAACATGTTTTTCTTCTTGTTAAAAGCAGCCTTTGCTTGAGCAATTCTACTTCTCACTTCTGCCTTGCACCTTCTACCGCTGGTAATATTACTGCCCAGATAAGTAAATTTATCAACTTGTTCAAGCAGTTCATTGCCTACATGAGCTTGGACTTTCACTTGATCTTTTTTGTCGCATGCCATTACTTTTGTTTTTGCTTTATTAATTCTCATATAATATTCTTTTCCCATAACTTTGTCCATTCTATTCAGTAGGACTACAAGATCTTCTTCACTTTCAGCTAGGACAGCTATATCATCGGCATATCTTATCATATCTATTCGTTGGTCAGGAATTACTACATCTGTCTGTGAATTTTCCCTTACTTTTTTCAGCGCCTCTTCAATGTATAGGTTAAAGGTAACACGGGATAGTGCGCAATCTTGTCAGACACCTTTCCGTATCTGCACCTCTTCTTCTTTTGTCCGTCCACGGATAACTGCTGTCTCGTTTTTGTACAGGTTCCATATCATTTTTCTATCTTTATAGTCTATTCCTAGCCGGCCGAAGTGGTCGAGCGGTTATAGGCGCTACAGTCTGGAACCGCGCGACCGCTACGGTCGCAGGTTCGAATCCTGCCTCGGGCATGGATGTGTGTGACGTCCTTAGGTTAGTTAGGTTTAATTAGTTCTAAGTTCTAGGGGACTCATGACCAAAGAAGTTAAGTCCCATAGTGCTCAGAGCCATTTTTTGAAGTCTATTCCTACTTTTTTGAGTACCTCAAACACCTTATCCCATTTAACATTATCAAAGGCTTTCTCTACATCTACGAAAGCTATGTATGTTGTCAGGTTCTTATATAGTCGTTTCTCTATTATTAGTTTTAGAGCAAATATTGCTTCTCTGGTTCCTCTATCTTTCCGGAATCCAAACTGGTCTTTGGAGAGTGTAGCTTCGACTTTTTGTTCTATGCCGCCCTCAAAATTTATAATTACATTAATTTTCTTTAAATGGAACATGAAATTGACAAGTACAAGGAACAATCTTGTGTTTTAATGTAAACCAAACATGTAAATAGTCCTCACATGATAGAGGTGTTGGCAAGAATATAGTACAAACGACACTGCAAGGAATATAGTGCGCGGACAAAGAGAACAGGTGAAATGTATAACAGCAACAAACAAGTGGGTAATCAGATGCAGTACCACGAATCACCTAAGGAGGTAAAGTGATTATACAGATGCCACCGCTGAAAAACCTCAATTCGAATTTTGAGCGGCTGATAAAACAGCTGAAACCGTACATCGCAGGGGCTGCGAATATTACCGACAGAACGGCACAAGGCGGCGTGCTGATGACGGCTGCTACTCGTGGCCGGCCACTGCATGGAGATGGGCCCCGCCCTGGAGACCGAGCGAAGAGCAAGTGCCGAAAAAAAAGCAAAAAAAAACCTCAGCGCTAATACCATTCCTTTCCACCAATGCCCGATGGTAATTGCAAACATGTGCTGACACAAACGTCGACCAGGGCCGCCTATCATAGCCTCTGCCCGGACTTTGCGCAAGAACCTTCCTGACGATGGGCACCAACGGAAAATAATTGGGATTCAGCGTGTGGCCCAGTTCTGTTGGCTGTCCCTGTGGGGCTTGGCGACCGTTTTCCTGGAACTTCCCAGTAAATAGAACAGCTGTGGCGCCGAACTGGTGCATTCCAGTCCAAAACATGAGGCTTCCACAAGAAGACTGTCCCTCTGGCCCCGGAGACCCGACACGATAAGAGAAAGCTGCCAGCCAGGGGTCAGGACTGTCTGCAATTGCCAGTGACCAGATGTCTCCCCACCTATTGCTACTGTGAGCGGTCGGTCTCCTCACAGCCTAGAAGTTCCCATGCGTCCTACTCCCAATCATGTACTTACAGTAGTATTGAAACGGTATACTTTCATAGCCCACTAGCTATAACACTAAAACTTCAAATACAGGAGGCCCTTGTCTACTGATATGTAGTTACACGACACTTTATTATAACAAATCATAGCAAAATGAAGCGTTTTCGAGAGATCGTCAATTTGCTGATGCTTTGAAACAGAGAATATTCATATCAAATACTTTATGATTAAGGAAAACCGTCAATTACTGAGCCGTGTGCGGCATCCTATAATAGCGATAGTGGCGTCTCGTTTTCTTAGTGTGTTCACTGGCGCCACTACCTTTGCTCGCCTTGTCTGTCCGTGGGTGGCAGCAGCAGCGCTTATCGATAGCGCGTACTGTGGTACCATCTTTGAAGCAGCCTCTAGCAGGGTAGCATTCATCTCACGCTAGGTGAGGAGAACCCTACGTCATAGTGACGTAACACTACGTCATCGTGACGTAAATAACCTAAACCGACTACATCAGAGCGTATATCAATCTTTGCGGTTGTACCGATAACGCCAAAGCTAAATGTAAATACATGTGTACAAGCGAAGTGACAGGAGTTATCTGTTACGCTTATCCCCGTTGAATTAATTATTAAGCTGTAATCCCAACAATTTGGGATGGCATTATGTGTTTCAGGAACATAATGAATGTCTGAACGAAGGAACCAGAACGAAAGTAAAAAAAAAAAAAGCTTTTAGCCAATTTTTTTTTAAATCCGATGAATCGTGCATAAATCGTGTGGATAGAAACATGAAATAATTAATTATTAATCTGCAATCCAAAGAATGTGGGATATTATTGTGTGTTTCATGAACATAACGAATATCTGAATGAAGGAATCATAACCATAACGAAAGTGTCTAGGTATTTTTTAGTCCGATTAATCGTGCATAAATAATGTGGATAAAAATGTGAAATACAGAGAAATTAAAGTGTTTCGTATTTTTATAAAAGCCAATGGCTCAAATTGCTCTGAGCACTATGGGACTTAACATCTGAGGTTATCAGTCCCTTATAAAAGCCAATGAATTGTACATAATTCATGTGGGCAGAAACGTTGTAACCTCCCCACCGTAATTTTAAAAGAAAAAGACAATACTTAATACAAATGGGAGCCGAGTGTAACCTCCCCACAAAAATTTTAAAAGAAATGACGATACTAATTAGAAATGCTAATGGACATTGCTCTATGCGTAACCTGCCCACAATGAAATGTACTGACAATGGCAACAAAAATGTGAAATTCGCAATCTGACTCAAATATAAATTCCTCACAAAAAATTTAAAGTCTATTCAGTGATAAGAAAATTCAATTAAACCGAAACATCGGTCTTTGGCCCTGTGTAAAACAATCAGAATTAAAGTCTTACCTCAGAATAACTGGATGTCAAATTTCTGCTCTTATTTCTGCGCACGGCTTGGAGGAACTGCATTGCAAATAATAATATTCCTTTTTTCTGTGAATTTACTGAAATTTTTCTTCAAAAGAAGTGGAATGAAATGGGAAGTGCAACGAAATCTTTAGTTCAATAAAAAATAAAATTTTTTGAAAAATGCTTTTGAAATCAAAATTATTATTGGGGGACTTGTTAGAGATTGATTACAATAAATAAGTTTTACATTGTCTAATGATTATATTAATTAACAGTATACCTCATTCAGCATCTTGACCAGTGTTGCCGACCGCCTACATCACACAACCGCACTGGGCTGCTACTACTGACCGACCGCTCTGCATGACGACTATTAGCGTACTGCACTGCACGACTACTACTGACAGAGTACTGCCCTCAACTAGACAGAGCTACAGACTCGCAACGACTGACTGACAGACTCGCAACGACTGACTGACAGACTGAGAACCGCTCGCACACTCGCGCGGTCAAGCGCATACTCTCTGGTCACAGATGCTACAATGCCTCGCCATCGCTGCTATGTTACATACGTGTTTCATAACCCTCCACTGGGGGGGCAAAAATTTGGCAGCGATGGTGAGTCATTTGGACTTGCCAAGCGCGGCAAAATTTTTCTTTAATTAACAAAATTCTACAACTTACAGAATATTTAAATGTTGTGCACACGCACTAAGTACAAAATATATCAGACAAAGACAAAATGTGAGTACAAAACATAGTAGCAAATCAGAAAAATGTATATACAAATTTTTTGACAGATAACAAAGTGCACAGGCACTGAAAAAATTCTTTAGCATATTCAGAACAAATAAACAGACTGGCAAAATATTATGTTGACAAGTGACATAAGTGTACTCGCACTGGAGTTCAGCGAATCGAAAAAATGTATAACCTACGAACAGAAATGATGTTACCAAAAAAATGATTTTCATTATGTGACAAGAATTAGGATAGGAAAGGGAAGGATTGCATCATGGTTGTAGCACTTTAGATTGCACACAGCTGTTCTGAAAGTCCATATCTTTCCACAGAAGTACAACACCAAGTGACACAACTTGAAGTTCCTTTCCCATCAGAATTTATCAGTGTAGCCAAGACACTGAACTGTCGTAGTAATGTTCCATGTTTTCATTTTGGCAGTACATTAGGTACACCAAACAGTGGGACCATAATAACGTCTTCATTGCTCACGGTGGTGGACAGCATGTCATGTCAACACCACGCTCTTACAAGGCACACCAACGTAGAATTAGTGCAAAAACCAAATATAGTGCTCCATGATCAGTGGGATAAACAGGACAAATGGACATTGCAGTAATTCAAGGTAGTTAACTCATGAGGTGAAGGACATTATGTCACATAATATTGACAATTACAGTCTTCATTGATAGTTTGTGCCATTCATAGCCCAGTTATTGAACATTTCTGTACCAAGTATGTAGTATTACAGAAAAATGTTCATTAATTGTTTTACATAGAATCAGTAGCCTTCTTTTCCTGGTTACAAAGTATTATGAAATAATCGCATTCTTTTCAGTTACAGAGTATAATTAAGAATCATTAACCTTCTAATTACAGTTAATTAATCATTTGTCATTCCAATAATAATCATTAGCCTTTTCCTAATTACAGTTAATTAATCATTTGTCGTTAATTAATCATTTGTCTAATTACAGTTAATTAATCATTTGTCGTTAATTAATCATTTGTCATTCTAATATAGTAAGAATCATTAGTCTTCTCCTAATTACAAAGCATTATTAAACAGTCACATTCATTTCCAATTACAAAGTATGAACATTGAAAACAAGAGTTAATTAATGGCATAATTAATAACAATTCATCAAGTGACATTAATTATTGGCACTCAGTGGCCAGCAAGTATTGAATAGAATCATCATTCAGTATTATTCAGATTATTACGAAGTCATTATTAAAAATCAGTTAATTACAGTCATAGCATTAATAATCACAGGCATTATAAGTAGTCTCATTACCATAAACAGTGTTCCTCCTTCAGTAGTATTCAGATCATTACAAAGTCATTATTAAAAATCAGCTAGTTACAATCAAAGCATTAATAATCATGGGCATTATAAGTAGTCTCATTACAATAAAACATTGTTCCTCATTCAGTATTATTCAGATCATTATGAAGTCATTATTAATAATCAGCTAATTACAATGAAAGCATTAATAATCATGGGCATTATAAGTAGTCTCATTACAATAAACAGTGGCAGTTATTAGCTAGTGACAAAGCATTATCTTAAATATATACTTTTTTTTTGTCTCATTAAGAAGTCATTACTGAAGCGACATACTATTCAGAGCTAATCAGTATTATTCAGAATTATCATAAACTAGTGACATTATGTGGGACTGGTAATACATTTTTTTTTTTGGTAGCAATGCATTGCGTTGGGATCGATAATTAATTGCTGAAACATAACACTATTTGCTTTTGACCTATTGCAGCAAATGAGGATAGGTAACGTCATTCGTCATGAGTCAGCTGTACCAAGGTTATGTAACAAGGCAGTATGTGTGATCACATTTATAAATGATAAACACAAATGGGTAAAATACAAAAAAAAATGCAAGTACTAGAACAGGTATAATAAGTAACAGGTTTAGTAAGTATCATGAAAAACTTCTCCTGGAAAAATTACAAAATGGATTATTAACCTGAAAGAAGAAACGCACACTATGCTGAAAAGTAGTGAACTTCGAATTAACAGGTAGTGAAATGTGTATAAAAATGTGTTCCATAGCTGTCCTTTCCAAAACTTTCCGTCATCCTACTATGCAATATAACACCTGCTGTCAAAGCAAACTGCAACAAATACTTAAATAACTACATAGCATAAATACATAACTTCAACATTATCCTCATCTGTAAAGAAAAAACTTCATTATCAATCACTTCATTATCCATATTATCATAACTTCATTATCATCATCACCTGTAAAGAAAAAAAAAACTTCATTATTCATAACAGCATATCCTTCATCATTATTCATCAGTATTCATTATCATCTGCAAAAATCTCTTCATTACTCATTATACAACTATTCCTTATCTCTAGCATATTTCATCACTAAAACTAAGATGTGTAGTTCTCTCTGACAGCCTGCATCAATCACCTTGTATTCTGAAAGAAAAAATTAGTTAAGACTGCTATTCTACGATGAGTATAGTATATTCTTGTTAATGCTTGTTAATCCTGATCCATTTACTCTTCCTCATAAAGTTATTGCATCTTCTATCGTTTATTCCGTAGGTGAAATTCCCATTTCTGTTGAATTTATTTCTTACACGCACCATTTCTTTCTGAAATTGATGACAGAGATTAATGTCCTGCATTTAAATCATATACCCACTAAATATGGACTGGTTTATGGTAACATACTTAAGCATACAGCATAACATGACAGAAAACGTAATATGTCAAAGACATTGACAGTGTTCAGGTGCAAAAATGTACACAGAATATCACAATGCAGCAGCAAAGGGAAAAATGTAAAACAGTCACGATGTTGAGATATCATAGGGCAAAAAAAAAAGTCAAAGTCGACTGGTGTGTGTTATATCTTAACTATTTCACAGTGCATATAAACAAAACTGGAATACAATCATACATAAAAAGACAAAATGTGACGTTCGTTGTGTTCAGCTTGTATGTAGTGTAGTTAATCGAGGCGAGAATTAAAGACTTTAATGGAGAGAGAATTTGATAAAATTAATACGTCATTACATAGAATTGCATAATTATTCATAAAATACGTAAGTTCATTTAGAAAAATATGCACGGTCTGATGTGTAACGACAAGAAAAGCGACCTGCTAACCTTACCTTGCCGGGCACTTGCCAAGAAAAAATACGATAATCATCAGTAATTAGTCACGTGAAATAATTGCGTTAGTAAATGGCATCATAGTGTGTTGAATCATACAGTGGTTTCACTCAATAAACGGTTTAATGTTTGAGATATGGTGATTGCCTTTCGATTTTCTGGTTCTCAAAGTTTCGACGTGTACAACATTGGGGTGAGGAATGCTGCGAATCCGATATGGACCTGCGTATAGAAGTTCAAATTTACTGCACTTACCTTTTAATTTGCTGGATAAATAGTGTGTACGTACTAGTATCTTCTGTCCAACGTGAAAGTCGCGGCGTGTACAAACCTGTTTTTGCTGTCTTCTCCGGCGCTCTGCGGCACGTTGATGTTGTTCAGCGCAATGTTAATTATTTCGTGGTGTCTTAGTCGCCTACATTTGGGTAATTTTACTAATTCTTTAATTTTGTTCGGTGGTTCAACGTTTTTCAGTATAACAGTCGGAGATAGCATAGTGGATTCACTTGGAATGGAATTAATTACATCTTGGAATGAGAGTATGTGTGTATCCCAATCAATATGTCTTTTGTGGCAGTATATTCTACACAGTTTACCAATTTCCTTCATTAATCTTTCACAGGGGTTCGAAGAAGCGTGGTACTTGGATATATAGATCGGAGAAATGTTTCTAGCTCGTAACATGCGTGTCCATATAGATTGCTGTAAAAGAATTTTGCGTAGTTGCGTGCGTTCGTCGTCTGTATTTGCACTGCTTTGTTTAACTTTATCAGAAATCAATTGCATTACGTCGTAGTCAGCTTCGTCTGGAGTATTATAGTTGTGTACGTTCGTATCTGTGGACAATGTGGGATTACAGTCTAGGTTACGTGTTGCGGAAATGACCTCTGTGCGGTTAACTGTTTGTTCTTCCGCAGATAAAGAGTGCTGAAATTCTAAAGCCAATTGCACATTTACATCCTTTAACATTAAATAAGAATTCTGAAAATCAATAACTGCGTCGTGTTGTACCAGAAAATTCGTACCTAAAATTACGTCTGTTGTCAATAAAGGAACAATCCAAAAATTAGAGTGGAAAGTATGACCTCCAATACAAAATGATAAATGCGTCTGTAATTTAACGTCTACTCCTTTACTCGATACTGCTCCTTTCACTTTTGTTTTGCCTAAAGGTAATGTCGGATAGGTATTCTCTTTGTTACACTCGTTAAAATCTCCTCATTTATTACTGATATAGGTGAGCCGGAATCGATTACTGCTGAGAATTTCGATGAACCAATTTTAATTTCGATAACAGGATGTGAAATGTTTTTCTGAATAACTGGTCTTTCCTGCAAGAGTGTGTCTCTGATGTCGTCAAAAGTAATTACATTTTCGTGAATAACATTTTGCGTGTCTAAGGTAGTGCTTGTATTATTGGAAGATGCGTCCTGTACATTATCTAGTCAGATTCTATCTGACGTGTTATTATTATTAGGAGGATTCTGTGGCATTTCGACTATTTGAACTGTCCTATTACTTCTTCCAGACGTGTTACGCTCTGGATGGTACCTACTGTCGGGTTCATTCATGAGAATATGTTCTTGCGTATGATTTTGCTGTTGGTGAGACCGACTGTTATTATATGTACGCTGGTAATTGTGCTCATCGTTTTTACGTCTGTCGTAATAGTCATTCCTATATGGTGTATTGCGATACGAGTTGAAATGGTGTGTTGTCTGTACGTAGTTATGTAGTTATTTCTTTGCTGCCATGCGTTATTATTTGTTGTAGCTGGGACTATACGTGCACGCGGCGAAACATTAAAGTTTAGTTGACCTTGTAGACTGCATTGTTGGTTACGTATGCTAAGCGGCTGACTTTCATACTATTGTAGTGAAAAACATCTATTGTTACTAAAATGTGGTTGCGACTGCCGAAAATTTTTTACATACTGATGATTAAAATTTTATTTGTTATTAAAATTACGCTGGTTCTGGAGTGCCTAAAGAATGTTGTCACTTTCAGTAAAAATTTGTCACATCGGGTTTTCTTTAGCCATTTTTCTTAATTCTAGGTAGAGCAATAGTTAAAGAGCTATTTTGATAGATATAAAGGATAGTAGAAGAAAAGGCAGCAGTGCAGAAAACTAAAGATGAAACAGCACTACTACAGCTCGGGGCCCTATGCTCGCTACGGCACATATTCATTAAAGCGTAATGAATCCCCTGAGGTCTATTACGCACTGCAAATAAATTTTAGCTTTTGCGTTGCAAGCAATAGCGGTAAAATTCCAAAAGTAAATCGCTGTATTCTTGCTAATTCCAGTTTCTGCATAATACGTAATGCTGATGAAAATACAATAGCAAATTGTCGCCTCTGGTTCAAAGCTAGTTTCTGCATTACAGGTAATAGCGGTGAATGTACAAAGATAAATTGTCGTATACAGTGCAAATCGTGTACCTGTACGCTGTCATTATTAAATTCCTTACATTTTCTTACAAATGCAAATTGCTCGAAATCTACGTTCTCGTCACTCAGTTTGATAACACGTTCAGGTTTGTGTGTGAATCTGTTCGTCTGTGTCATTTCGGATTTCAAGTTGCGTAGCTTTTCAGATTTTAAGTCGCGTGGCTTTTCGGATTTTAAGTCGCGTAGTTGCTGTAAATTGCTCACATGATACGCGCTGCGTGACTCTGACAAATGTTCGCAAAGTAGCGGATTCTGTGACGTATTATTAACTGAAATACTTTTCATTTCTGTTTCTTCTTGTGAATTTGATAACTTCCTATGTAACGTGTTGTTAGATGAATCGATCTCATTAATTGTCTGCTGTAAATTTTGAAATTCAGGTGTTTGGTTAAATGAAACTGGTGCAGTATCGTCTGATTTATTGTCACTAGCATTTTCGATAACATCAATACGACTGGCCAATTCATCACATTTTTCAGTCAGTATTTTAACCTGATCATCGGTTTTAGAATCGGACGCATTAATCTGTTTTTGCAACTTGCGCGTAGTTTCGCTCATTTTTTTAACATCAGCTTTGATGACATCGCAATCCTGTGTTAGATCTAATTGTTCGAATCTATCTGTCACTGTTTGAATATTTACTGTGTGTGTATCTGTTTTTGATTTAAGATCAGAAATTTCATCCCTTAATTCCGCGTTCAATTGTTCTATGGTATTAATTTTGTCGGACACTGTAGTAATATTATTGTCTACATACGTTTTTGCTTTCGCGAATATTTTACGTTTGTCCTCTTGTCTTTGTGCAGTGATTGTTTCCATGACTTGTCGTTTTACTTTGTTTTGATCCTGAATAAATCTGCGGAAACGCGTATCACTGTTCTGTATGTGCTGATTAAAGCGCTCGTTAATCTGAGTGTTCTGCTGTTCGAATTTCGCGTCTATCTTTGCGTCCATAGTGCGCGAAAGTTCTACCGTCATTGCTCTAAACTCGTCCCGTAATTGTGCAGCTTTTTCAGAGCATTGTTTAGAGACTCCGCTAATTTCGTCTCTGAGTGTTTCTGTTGCGGCTGTTTGCATTTCCCTTAATTCTTGCGCAACAGACTTAATTTCTTCGCTATTTTTTTGTGAACAAGCCTCAATTTCCGTGCGCAACTGTTCCTTAGTGTCATGACACTGCGCAGCAACGGCTCTAATTTGTTCACTAAGCTGTCTGGAATTGTCGTCTAATTTTTCATTCTGTTGTCTGACCTGTTCACTAAGTTGTTTGAGATTTTCGTCATTATTGTCAAGTTTCTCATTTAAGTGTTTGTTATCTTCCCTAAGTTGTTTGACCTGTTCATTAAGTTGTTGTTTGAGATTGTTGTCTATTTTCTCACTTTGCTGTTGTAGCAAACTTTTCATAATTCGTACCAAGTCAAAACTAGCGTTTATATTCTCTGTGCTGTTTAGTGGTGGATCTGGAATTGTCTCGCTTTCCGTAACCATTTGGTTATTCTGAGATTCACCAAAAGGTTTGTCAGTCAAACATACACTGTCAGTCCCTATTTCGGAATTAAATAAATCTGTCGTACTTTCACTACACTGACCATTTTCATTCGAAAAATTTGTCTGTATGTTACTTGAATCTTCCAAACCGGTTGTGTTAAGCTGGGTAGCGCTCATTACTATAGACCGCTCTGCGTCATCAATTGTCGTCAAATTAACAGACGAGACAATTGAGTTCGTTTGTTCATTATCAGGGTAAAAGTCATCATTAGTGGTTGGAATGCACTGATTGTTAGTGAACGCAGGATTGTCATCATTACACTGCGTGTCACATGTCCTATCGGTAAAGTCGTTTGAGCCGGTAATTTCGTTCGTAATACCTCGCGATACACTATTCACAGTCTTTCGCGGCATTTTTACAGTAGTCAAAATTTTTCACAAAACAAATAAACACAATGCAAAAGCAACACACAAATACAACAAAGCAACAAATTGCCGTTGACCTGTAGAAGGAAAGTCACAAGATTAGTAAAAGCGTTGCGCCAAATCCTAATTATATCTAAGCAAATAAGAGCAGATATCTGACGGTTGTTCAAAAGACTCTCAACGAAATACGATCCTGGACTGGGTGTCGCCAAGTGTAACCTCCCCACCGTAATTTTAAAAGAAAAAGACAATACTTAATACAAATGGGAGCCGAGTGTAACCTCCCCACAAAAATTTTAAAAGAAATGACGATACTAATTAGAAATGCTAATGGACATTGCTCTATGCGTAACCTGCCCACAATGAAATGTACTGACAATGGCAACAAAAATGTGAAATTCGCAATCTGACTCAAATATAAATTCCTCACAAAAAATTTAAAGTCTATTCAGTGATAAGAAAATTCAATTAAACCGAAACATCGGTCTTTGGCCCTGTGTAAAACAATCAGAATTAAAGTCTTACCTCAGAATAACTGGATGTCAAATTTCTGCTCTTATTTCTGCGCACGGCTTGGAGGAACTGCATTGCAAATAATAATATTCCTTTTTTCTGTGAATTTACTGAAATTTTTCTTCAAAAGAAGTGGAATGAAATGGGAAGTGCAACGAAATCTTTAGTTCAATAAAAAATAAAATTTTTTGAAAAATGCTTTTGAAATCAAAATTATTATTGGGGGACTTGTTAGAGATTGATTACAATAAATAAGTTTTACATTGTCTAATGATTATATTAATTAACAGTATACCTCATTCAGCATCTTGACCAGTGTTGCCGACCGCCTACATCACACAACCGCACTGGGCTGCTACTACTGACCGACCGCTCTGCATGACGACTATTAGCGTACTGCACTGCACGACTACTACTGACAGAGTACTGCCCTCAACTAGACAGAGCTACAGACTCGCAACGACTGACTGACAGACTCGCAACGACTGACTGACAGACTGAGAACCGCTCGCACACTCGCGCGGTCAAGCGCATACTCTCTGGTCACAGATGCTACAATGCCTCGCCATCGCTGCTATGTTACATACGTGTTTCATAACCCTCCACTGGGGGGGCAAAAATTTGGCAGCGATGGTGAGTCATTTGGACTTGCCAAGCGCGGCAAAATTTTTCTTTAATTAACAAAATTCTACAACTTACAGAATATTTAAATGTTGTGCACACGCACTAAGTACAAAATATATCAGACAAAGACAAAATGTGAGTACAAAACATAGTAGCAAATCAGAAAAATGTATATACAAATTTTTTGACAGATAACAAAGTGCACAGGCACTGAAAAAATTCTTTAGCATATTCAGAACAAATAAACAGACTGGCAAAATATTATGTTGACAAGTGACATAAGTGTACTCGCACTGGAGTTCAGCGAATCGAAAAAATGTATAACCTACGAACAGAAATGATGTTACCAAAAAAATGATTTTCATTATGTGACAAGAATTAGGATAGGAAAGGGAAGGATTGCATCATGGTTGTAGCACTTTAGATTGCACACAGCTGTTCTGAAAGTCCATATCTTTCCACAGAAGTACAACACCAAGTGACACAACTTGAAGTTCCTTTCCCATCAGAATTTATCAGTGTAGCCAAGACACTGAACTGTCGTAGTAATGTTCCATGTTTTCATTTTGGCAGTACATTAGGTACACCAAACAGTGGGACCATAATAACGTCTTCATTGCTCACGGTGGTGGACAGCATGTCGTGTCAACACCACGCTCTTACAAGGCACACCAACGTAGAATTAGTGCAAAAACCAAATATAGTGCTCCATGATCAGTGGGATAAACAGGACAAATGGACATTGCAGTAATTCAAGGTAGTTAACTCATGAGGTGAAGGACATTATGTCACATAATATTGACAATTACAGTCTTCATTGATAGTTTGTGCCATTCATAGCCCAGTTATTGAACATTTCTGTACCAAGTATGTAGTATTACAGAAAAATGTTCATTAATTGTTTTACATAGAATCAGTAGCCTTCTTTTCCTGGTTACAAAGTATTATGAAATAATCGCATTCTTTTCAGTTACAGAGTATAATTAAGAATCATTAACCTTCTAATTACAGTTAATTAATCATTTGTCATTCCAATAATAATCATTAGCCTTTTCCTAATTACAGTTAATTAATCATTTGTCGTTAATTAATCATTTGTCTAATTACAGTTAATTAATCATTTGTCGTTAATTAATCATTTGTCATTCTAATATAGTAAGAATCATTAGTCTTCTCCTAATTACAAAGCATTATTAAACAGTCACATTCATTTCCAATTACAAAGTATGAACATTGAAAACAAGAGTTAATTAATGGCATAATTAATAACAATTCATCAAGTGACATTAATTATTGGCACTCAGTGGCCAGCAAGTATTGAATAGAATCATCATTCAGTATTATTCAGATTATTACGAAGTCATTATTAAAAATCAGTTAATTACAGTCATAGCATTAATAATCACAGGCATTATAAGTAGTCTCATTACCATAAACAGTGTTCCTCCTTCAGTAGTATTCAGATCATTACAAAGTCATTATTAAAAATCAGCTAGTTACAATCAAAGCATTAATAATCATGGGCATTATAAGTAGTCTCATTACAATAAAACATTGTTCCTCATTCAGTATTATTCAGATCATTATGAAGTCATTATTAATAATCAGCTAATTACAATGAAAGCATTAATAATCATGGGCATTATAAGTAGTCTCATTACAATAAACAGTGGCAGTTATTAGCTAGTGACAAAGCATTATCTTAAATATATACTTTTTTTTTGTCTCATTAAGAAGTCATTACTGAAGCGACATACTATTCAGAGCTAATCAGTATTATTCAGAATTATCATAAACTAGTGACATTATGTGGGACTGGTAATACATTTTTTTTTTGGTAGCAATGCATTGCGTTGGGATCGATAATTAATTGCTGAAACATAACACTGTTTGCTTTTGACCTATTGCAGCAAATGAGGATAGGTAACGTCATTCGTCATGAGTCAGCTGTACCAAGGTTATGTAACAAGGCAGTATGTGTGATCACATTTATAAATGATAAACACAAATGGGTAAAATACAAAAAAAAATGCAAGTACTAGAACAGGTATAATAAGTAACAGGTTTAGTAAGTATCATGAAAAACTTCTCCTGGAAAAATTACAAAATGGATTATTAACCTGAAAGAAGAAACGCACACTATGCTGAAAAGTAGTGAACTTCGAATTAACAGGTAGTGAAATGTGTATAAAAATGTGTTCCATAGCTGTCCTTTCCAAAACTTTCCGTCATCCTACTATGCAATATAACACCTGCTGTCAAAGCAAACTGCAACAAATACTTAAATAACTACATAGCATAAATACATAACTTCAACATTATCCTCATCTGTAAAGAAAAAACTTCATTATCAATCACATCATTATCCATATTATCATAACTTCATTATCATCATCACCTGTAAAGAAAAAAAAAAAAACTTCATTATTCATAACAGCATATCCTTCATCATTATTCATCAGTATTCATTATCATCTGCAAAAATCTCTTCATTACTCATTATACAACTATTCCTTATCTCTAGCATATTTCATCACTAAAACTAAGATGTGTAGTTCTCTCTGACAGCCTGCATCAATCACCTTGTATTCTGAAAGAAAAAATTAGTTAAGACTGCTATTCTACGATGAGTATAGTATATTCTTGTTAATGCTTGTTAATCCTGATCCATTTACTCTTCCTCATAAAGTTATTGCATCTTCTATCGTTTATTCCGTAGGTGAAATTCCCATTTCTGTTGAATTTATTTCTTACACGCACCATTTCTTTCTGAAATTGATGACAGAGATTAATGTCCTGCATTTAAATCATATACCCACTAAATATGGACTGGTTTATGGTAACATACTTAAGCATACAGCATAACATGACAGAAAACGTAATATGTCAAAGACATTGACAGTGTTCAGGTGCAAAAATGTACACAGAATATCACAATGCAGCAGCAAAGGGAAAAATGTAAAACAGTCACGATGTTGAGATATCATAGGGCAAAAAAAAAAGTCAAAGTCGACTGGTGTGTGTTATATCTTAACTATTTCACAGTGCATATAAACAAAACTGGAATACAATCATACATAAAAAGACAAAATGTGACGTTCGTTGTGTTCAGCTTGTATGTAGTGTAGTTAATCGAGGCGAGAATTAAAGACTTTAATGGAGAGAGAATTTGATAAAATTAATACGTCATTACATAGAATTGCATAATTATTCATAAAATACGTAAGTTCATTTAGAAAAATATGCACGGTCTGATGTGTAACGACAAGAAAAGCGACCTGCTAACCTTACCTTGCCGGGCACTTGCCAAGAAAAAATACGATAATCATCAGTAATTAGTCACGTGAAATAATTGCGTTAGTAAATGGCATCATAGTGTGTTGAATCATACAGTGGTTTCACTCAATAAACGGTTTAATGTTTGAGATATGGTGATTGCCTTTCGATTTTCTGGTTCTCAAAGTTTCGACGTGTACAACATTGGGGTGAGGAATGCTGCGAATCCGATATGGACCTGCGTATAGAAGTTCAAATTTACTGCACTTACCTTTTAATTTGCTGGATAAATAGTGTGTACGTACTAGTATCTTCTGTCCAACGTGAAAGTCGCGGCGTGTACAAACCTGTTTATAGATTGCTGTAAAAGAATTTTGCGTAGTTGCGTGCGTTCGTCGTCTGTATTTGCACTGCTTTGTTTAACTTTATCAGAAATCAATTGCATTACGTCGTAGTCAGCTTCGTCTGGAGTATTATAGTTGTGTACGTACGTATCTGTGGACAATGTGGGATTACAGTCTAGGTTACGTGTTGCGGAAATGACCTCTGTGCGGTTAACTGTTTGTTCTTCTGCAGATAAAGAGTGCTGAAATTCTAAAGCCAATTGCACATTTACATCCTTTAACATTAAATAAGAATTCTGAAAATCAATAACTGCGTCGTGTTGTACCAGAAAATTCGTACCTAAAATTACGTCTGTTGTCAATAAAGGAACAATCCAAAAATTAGAGTGGAAAGTATGACCTCCAATACAAAATGATAAATGCGTCTGTAATTTAACGTCTACTCCTTTACTCGATACTGCTCCTTTCACTTTTGTTTTGCCTAAAGGTAATGTCGGATAGGTATTCTCTTTGTTACACTCGTTAAAAGTCTCCTCATTTATTACTGATATAGGTGAGCCGGAATCGATTACTGCTGAGAATTTCGATGAACCAATTTTAATTTCGATAACAGGATGTGAAATGTTTTTCTGAATAACTGGTCTTTCCTGCAAGAGTGTGTCTCTGATGTCGTCAAAAGTAATTACATTTTCATGAATAACATTTTGCGTGTCTAAGGTAGTGCTTGTATTATTGGAAGATGCGTCCTGTACATTATCTAGTTAGATTCTATCTGACGTGTTATTATTATTAGGAGGATTCTGTGGCATTTCGACTATTTGAACTGTCCTATTACTTCTTCCAGACGTGTTACGCTCTGGATGGTACCTACTGTCGGGTTCATTCATGAGAATATGTTCTTGCGTATGATTTTGCTGTTGGTGAGACCGACTGTTATTATATGTACGCTGGTAATTGTGCTCATCGTTTTTACGTCTGTCGTAATAGTCATTCCTATACGGTGTATTGCGATACGAGTTGAAATGGTGTGTTGTCTGTACGTAGTTATGTAGTTATTTCTTTGCTGCCATGCGTTATTATTTGTTGTAGCTGGGACTATACGTGCACGCGGCGAAACATTAAAGTTTAGTTGACCTTGTAGACTGCATTGTTGGTTACGTATGCTAAGCGGCTGACTTTCATACTATTGTAGTGAAAAACATCTATTGTTACTAAAATGTGGTTGCGACTGCCGAAAATTTTTTACATACTGATGATTAAAATTTTATTTGTTATTAAAATTACGCTGGTTCTGGAGTGCCTAAAGAATGTTGTCACTTTCAGTAAAAATTTGTCACATCGGGTTTTCTTTAGCCATTTTTCTTAATTCTAGGTAGAGCAATAGTTAAAGAGCTATTTTGATAGATATAAAGGATAGTAGAAGAAAAGGCAGCAGTGCAGAAAACTAAAGATGAAACAGCACTACTACAGCTCGGGGCCCTATGCTCGCTACAGCACATATTCATTAAAGCGTAATGAATCCCCTGAGGTCTATTACGCACTGCAAATAAATTTTAGCTTTTGCGTTGCAAGCAATAGCGGTAAAATTCCAAAAGTAAATCGCTGTATTCTTGCTAATTCCAGTTTCTGCATAATACGTAATGCTGATGAAAATACAATAGCAAATTGTCGCCTCTGGTTCAAAGCTAGTTTCTGCATTACAGGTAATAGCGGTGAATGTACAAAGATAAATTGTCGTATACAGTGCAAATCGTGTACCTGTACGCTGTCATTATTAAATTCCTTACATTTTCTTACAAATGCAAATTGCTCGAAATCTACGTTCTCGTCACTCAGTTTGATAACACGTTCAGGTTTGTGTGTGAATCTGTTCGTCTGTGTCATTTCGGATTTCAAGTTGCGTAGCTTTTCAGATTTTAAGTCGCGTGGCTTTTCGGATTTTAAGTCGCGTAGTTGCTGTAAATTGCTCACATGATACGCGCTGCGTGACTCTGACAAATGTTCGCAAAGTAGCGGATTCTGTGACGTATTATTAACTGAAATACTTTTCATTTCTGTTTCTTCTTGTAAATTTGATAACTTCCTATGTAACGTGTTGTTAGATGAATCGATCTCATTAATTGTCTGCTGTAAATTTTGAAATTCAGGTGTTTGGTTAAATGAAACTGGTGCAGTATCGTCTGATTTATTGTCATTAGCATTTTCGATAACATCAATACGACTGGCCAATTCATCACATTTTTCAGTCAGTATTTTAACCTGATCATCGGTTTTAGAATCGGACGCATTAATCTGTTTTTGCAACTTGCGCGTAGTTTCGCTCATTTTTTTAACATCAGCTTTGATGACATCGCAATCCTGTGTTAGATCTAATTGTTCGAATCTATCTGTCACTGTTTGAATATTTACTGTGTGTGTATCTGTTTTTGATTTAAGATCAGAAATTTCATCCCTTAATTCCGCGTTCAATTGTTCTATGGTATTAATTTTGTCGGACACTGTAGTAATATTATTGTCTACATACGTTTTTGCTTTCGCGAATATTTTACGTTTGTCCTCTTGTCTTTGTGCAGTGATTGTTTCCATGACTTGTCGTTTTACTTTGTTTTGATCCTGAATAAATCTGCGGAAACGCGTATCACTGTTCTGTATGTGCTGATTAAAGCGCTCGTTAATCTGAGTGTTCTGCTGTTCGAATTTCGCGTCTATCTTTGCGTCCATAGTGCGCGAAAGTTCTACCGTCATTGCTCTAAACTCGTCCCGTAATTGTGCAGCTTTTTCAGAGCATTGTTTAGAGACTCCGCTAATTTCGTCTCTGAGTGTTTCTGTTGCGGCTGTTTGCATTTCCCTTAATTCTTGCGCAACAGACTTAATTTCTTCGCTATTTTTTTGTGAACAAGCCTCAATTTCCGTGCGCAACTGTTCCTTAGTGTCATGACACTGCGCAGCAACGGCTCTAATTTGTTCACTAAGCTGTCTGGAATTGTCGTCTAATTTTTCATTCTGTTGTCTGACCTGTTCACTAAGTTGTTTGAGATTTTCGTCATTATTGTCAAGTTTCTCATTTAAGTGTTTGTTATCTTCCCTAAGTTGTTTGACCTGTTCATTAAGTTGTTGTTTGAGATTGTTGTCTATTTTCTCACTTTGCTGTTGTAGCAAACTTTTCATAATTCGTACCAAGTCAAAACTAGCGTTTATATTCTCTGTGCTGTTTAGTGGTGGATCTGGAATTGTCTCGCTTTCCGTAACCATTTGGTTATTCTGAGATTCACCAAAAGGTTTGTCAGTCAAACATACACTGTCAGTCCCTATTTCGGAATTAAATAAATCTGTCGTACTTTCACTACACTGACCATTTTCATTCGAAAAATTTGTCTGTATGTTACTTGAATCTTCCAAACCGGTTGTGTTAAGCTGGGTAGCGCTCATTACTATAGACCGCTCTGCGTCATCAATTGTCGTCAAATTAACAGACGAGACAATTGAGTTCGTTTGTTCATTATCAGGGTAAAAGTCATCATTAGTGGTTGGAATGCACTGATTGTTAGTGAACGCAGGATTGTCATCATTACACTGCGTGTCACATGTCCTATCGGTAAAGTCGTTTGAGCCGGTAATTTCGTTCGTAATACCTCGCGATACACTATTCACAGTCTTTCGCGGCATTTTTACAATAGTCAAAATTTTTCACAAAACAAATAAACACAATGCAAAAGCAACACACAAATACAACAAAGCAACAAATTGCCGTTGACCTGTAGAAGGAAAGTCACAAGATTAGTAAAAGCGTTGCGCCAAATCCTAATTATATCTAAGCAAATAAGAGCAGATATCTGACGGTTGTTCAAAAGACTCTCAACGAAATACGATCCTGGACTGGGTGTCGCCAAGTGTAACCTCCCCACCGTAATTTTAAAAGAAAAAGACAATACTTAATACAAATGGGAGCCGAGTGTAACCTCCCCACAAAAATTTTAAAAGAAATGACGATACTAATTAGAAATGCTAATGGACATTGCTCTATGCGTAACCTGCCCACAATGAAATGTACTGACAATGGCAACAAAAATGTGAAATTCGCAATCTGACTCAAATATAAATTCCTCACAAAAAATTTAAAGTCTATTCAGTGATAAGAAAATTCAATTAAACCGAAACATCGGTCTTTGGCCCTGTGTAAAACAATCAGAATTAAAGTCTTACCTCAGAATAACTGGATGTCAAATTTCTGCTCTTATTTCTGCGCACGGCTTGGAGGAACTGCATTGCAAATAATAATATTCCTTTTTTCTGTGAATTTACTGAAATTTTTCTTCAAAAGAAGTGGAATGAAATGGGAAGTGCAACGAAATCTTTAGTTCAATAAAAAATAAAATTTTTTGAAAAATGCTTTTGAAATCAAAATTATTATTGGGGGACTTGTTAGAGATTGATTACAATAAATAAGTTTTACATTGTATAATGATTATATTAATTAACAGTATACCTCATTCAGCATTTTGACCAGTGTTGCCGACCGCCTACATCACACAACCGCACTGGGCTGCTACTACTGACCGACCGCTCTGCATGACGACTATTAGCGTACTGCACTGCACGACTACTACTGACAGAGTACTGCCCTCAACTAGACAGAGCTACAGACTCGCAACGACTGACTGACAGACTGAGAACCGCTCGCACACTCGCGCGGTCAAGCGCATACTCTCTGGTCACAGATGCTACAATGCCTCGCCATCGCTGCTATGTTACATACGTGTTTCAACGTTAAACTGAGAAACTGAAGTTCGAAGTAATTCCGAATGTTGCTGGAAATATTAAACCATCTAGTTCCATTTAATTTTGGCTTCATGTTGTAAATCAACTAAGAACAATGAACAGTGCAGATTCAAGCCGCACACAACAGTCGATGTATACAGAATGCACACAACAGTCGATACGACAACTCGTGAAACTCACGATGACGCGTGCCTACGTCACGTTCACGTAGGGCTCTCCTCACCTAGCGTGAAATGAATGCTACCCCCTCTACCATTTCCTGGTCGTCGTGTGTCGAGCGAGTTGAGTTGGAACGGAGCAGCAGTCTGGTCCGGACAGCCAGGACTCGCCCGACCGCTGGCGACACACATGCACTGTCCGACGGAAGGATGTGGTCGCGAGAGTGCACGACCACGTCAAGGACCGGATGCAGCGACTTTTAGTTGAATGGACCGTGATACTCGAGTAGTGCAACTTTCACCTGTGTGTGTTTGTGTGTGTCTCCGCCTGTCGAAGTGACCTCGTGGCAATAAGTTGTCAGTCGAGGATTTTCTACTGGGATCTTTCCCGTGACTGATTTAACTGGGGACGAGCATTTGTTGGTCGTTCGGTCGGTCGGTCGGTCGATCTTCTCTGTGTTTGTGCCGACCGTGTTGTTTCACGGTGACTGGTTTTAGTATTATGAGTTGTTGGTGGAATTATTTTCTCGGATCCGTGTGTATCTTGTGGTTTGGAATGAGTGGTTAATGCTGTCTGCGTACTGGATTTGGTGAGGAGTTGCGAATGGACATCAGCTCGGTTGGGGCGCATCAGTGAGGAGGTCCGTGCAGCGCATGGGCAAGCCAGGGCCACTGGCGGAGTACTGCCACTGCCGGATCGAGGAGGGGTATATGCGAGAGCGATAATTTCTTTGCGCACCGAACTCTGGACATTTGAGGGAAGAGTTAACTGCTAATGCAACCTCGACTATTCTGAGATTTCGCCTTTTGTCGGCGGGTTGTTGCTCCCAGGGCCACTGAGCCTGGCGGCAATAAGTGAATTGTTTCGAGGCAGTGAAATATTGCAGCCGTCTTTGTCTATTTGTTATTCATTATTGAATTTAGTATTACTCTTATTAGTGAAGTCAGACCAGCGGTATTTTCTACATTGTGGCCGCTAACGCCCCAGTTACCTGCCCTGGATGTTAGCGTACCTTTCCGGCAGTGTATCTTTGCTTGTCATGTTGATGCTGTCCGACACGGCGTGTAGTTAGACAGCCTCTTGTACTGTACTGTGCATGTTTTTTGGGATGTCTACCTTGGTTCTAGAGTTTCCCTCGGCCTTGGGTGTTTTCTGAAGACGTAGTTCTGTCTGTCTCTTCGCCCTTGCCTGAAAATATTCCATCGTAGTACCTGTGATCGGACGTTAGGCGGATTGGTTAGTCGGTCGGTCGGCGCTTAAGCTGCCCTAGTTTGAGTTGCCACCCTGTTACGTGAGTACAAGTCTTGGCTGCCTGTTCACCTTACCTTATGTTTTAGTTATCTTCCCAGGCCGACCCTTGGAACACTTGTTGAGAACCGCTTCTCGTGATTCCTTAGATTCTGATGTTTATTTTGAGGATATTTGTAATTTTCTAATTATTGTAGGTGTGGCCTCCAGCCGAGCAATAATTTCACTTCTTCATAATAAGGATCAAAAATGGTTTTAATGGCTCTGAGCACTATGGGACTTAACTTCTGAGGTCATTAGTCCCCTAGAACTTAGAACTACTAAAACCTAACTAACCTAAGGACATCACACACGTCAATGCCCGAGGCAGGATTCGAACCTGAGACCGTAGCGGTCGCGCGTTTCCAGCATGTAGTGCCTAGAACCGCTCGGCCACTCCGGCCGGCTCATAATAAGGCCTTCAGCCGTGTTACAATAAGTTTTTTAACAAACTTGTTTTGAAAATCAAGGTATTTGTTGAGATGTGTGTTATTTGGAATTGTTCTCCTGAATTCTAATTCAGGCCTTCAGCCGTTTGTTATTTTAAACTGTTTGTGGCCTTCGGCAGAGTGATAATTTCACTTCTTTTATAATAAATCCTTCAGCTGTGTTAGAGTTTATTTTAAAACGAAGTATTTAATATGTGCTATTTGGAATTGTTCTTCTGACTTCTAATTCACGAGATGTTGCTGGCCTTCGGTCCTGAAATTGTGAATTTTTTTTTTTTTTGTTATAAGGCCTTCAGCCGTCATACAGTCAACTGTGTTTTTTAAGAGATTGTTTTAAAATTTTAATTGTTGTGCAACCGAGAGTAACTGATTATGGCTCCATCCACAATCGTAACCTTATCCTGCCCCATCCTGAGAAACCAGCTCTCAATTACGTAGTTTAATTCAGTGGAATATGGCAGTTTCTCATTTCTGCCTGTGAGGTAAGAAAGATGTTGCATTTCACTTGCCACGCCCCTCTCCAAACGTTTGACTTGTCACTTTCTTCATTTGACGCTCCTCCGTGTAATGGAACGTGGAATTTCACGCTGTGACGTCGTCAGCTCCTAGCAGGTATGCGTTTTCACGTCCCATGAGAGGACGGCTGATGCTTGGCGTTCTCCGAGGGACAGTGTCTCATATACACGCCCCAGAGGATGCGGAACTGACATGACCTCACCGCACGCAACATTGATCGGCCGGTGCACTCTTTTAAGCAGGAGCATTTCAGGGCTCGCCCCCAAGATCAAGTGCGTTTGTAGACTTAGTGTAGAAGACTGCAGTGAGGACAATTTATCTGCGTATCACGACTCTAATGATGAACAGTACTAATATTCAGAGATCCCTGTAAGAGTATCATCATTCAAGACTCTTCGTTTCTATCAAGAAAATTATTACTACTGTAAATCTGCACCAACGAAGAACCCACACCATTAAAAGCTATGTATAGCTCTATTATTGAGTGTATATAAATTTATTAATGTGTTACCTATCAGCAAATATCTGACTATTTATTGGCCAACTCAGCCACCGATACAACAATCCAATATTTCATTTATACAGAGTGTAAACGGTAATTGTTTACAATGTACCACAGCGGTGTAGAGGAAGTCGAAAAAAAAATTTTGATACACCACATCAAGTTGGATACCTACCACAAACTGGCCTACAAAAATCACCTAAACTGCAGCGCGTGCACGGGTATTTCTCTGAGCCCAAACTATTAATCATTGAGAAAAAATGAATTTAAATTTTTTCACAGGAAATTTAACGTTGTTTAATTTTAAGCTGGAATAAGTTTTCGCTACATGCGAGAGTATCGAATTCTTCGAGAAAAACTACAAAAGGTACTTTCAAACGTACCACCACACCACCAACCCCCCCCCCCCCCCCCCCCACACACCACCATCCACCATCGGTAAGCATTTTCAGTATGTTTTTCACAGCACTCCGTCATAGCACTGCACAAAAATTTGGGGCTACCCAAACTATTTCCCACATTCGACATTTTTCGGTCTTCATTGACTGGGCTGTACTCCACCGGCTTAGTCCGCTATTTCGTAAACATTATTAATTTAAACTTCCCCGTGAGGGTACTGAAAAACTTATGTAAACATTACGCGTAAACCAATTACGTTTCCACGCGACCGCTACGGTCGCGGGTTCAAATCCTGCCTCGGGCATGGATGTGTGTGATGTCCTTAGGTTAGTTAGGTTTAACTAGTTCTAAGTTCTAGGGGACTGATGACCTCAGAAGTTAAGTCCCATAGTGCTCGGAGCCATTTGAACCATTTTAATTACGTTTAGAATTGGATGTCATCCCCTACAAGCAGGGCAGTACCGTTGTAAGACGGCCAGACAAACAAAACGATCTAATTATTACCTTTTTGCTGTTACAGTCCACAAATCTGTGAGATAAAATTTATGTAAACGTAATTTTACAATTTGAAACCGCACATCACGTCGGTAAATTGCTATCAGTTATCCTTTGCACCTTGGATACAGTGCGAAAAGTAATGGTCCTAGCTGGCCGAAGTGGCCGCGCGGTTCTGGCGCTGCAGTCTGGAACCGCGAGACCCCTACGGTCGCAGGTTCGAATCCTGCCTCGGGCATGGATGTGTGTGATGTCCTTAGGTTAGTTAGGTTTAACTAGTTCTAAGTTCTAGGGGACTAATGACCTCAGCAGTTGAGTCCCATTGTGCTCAGAGCCATTTGAACCATTTGTAATGGTCCTACAATGCTCTTCTGCTAATGGTCCTTTACTTACACCTGGAATTCGCCTGTAGTTGCTTGTACAGTATGACTGAAGGTTTCTCTTCGTAGAGAATGACATGCTGTGTTATATTTACTATAAACTCTTCAAACCAGTCGCACAGCTGCCTGGTATTCGTTACACTCTTATTTTGTTCGTTAGGCGGCAGTGCGCACGGCATCAAGCTGTGCTTCAGTACAGCATTCTGGATCTATGGCCCAACAGAGCGAGCAGGGTTTCACACGATCGTTGTTTTCGAAACCACTTTGATTCTTATGAAGGAGATGGCCGGTCTCCAGGAACGTCATAATACGGGAGCATAAAACATGCTCCAAAACTCTACAACACGTCAACATGAGATTTTTTTTTTGTCATCAGTCTACTGACTGGTTTGATGCGGCCCGCCACGAATTCCTTTCCTGTGCTAACCTCTTCATCTCAGAGTAGCACTTGCAACCTACGTCCTCAATTATTTGCTTGACGTATTCCAATCTCTGTCTTCCTCTACAGTTTTTGCCCTCTACAGCTCCCTCTAGTACCATGGAAGTCATTCCCTCATGTCTTAGCAGATGTCCTATCATCCTGTCCCTTCTCCTTATCAGTGGTTTTCATATATTCCTTTCCTCTCCGATTCTGTGTAGAACCTCCTCATTCCTTACCTTATCAGTCCACCTAATTTTCAACATTCGTCTATAGCACCACATCTCAAATGCTTCGATTCTCTTTTGTTCCGGTTTTCCCACAGTCCATGTTTCACTACCATACAATGCTGTACTCCAGACGTACATCCTCAGAAATTTCTTCCTCAAATTAAGGCCGGTATTTAATATTAATAGACTTCTCTTGGCCAGAAATGCCTTTTTTGCCATAGCGAGTCTGCTTTTGATGTCCTCCTTGCTCCGTCCGTCATTGGTTATTTTACTGCCTAGGTAGCAGAATTCCTTAACTTCATTGACTTCGTGACCATCAATCCTGATGTTAAGT
This sequence comes from Schistocerca serialis cubense, assembly GCF_023864345.2. Lineage (NCBI taxonomy): Eukaryota > Metazoa > Arthropoda > Insecta > Orthoptera > Acrididae > Schistocerca > Schistocerca serialis. The sequence goes on from NC_064638.1 coordinate 227,542,096, forward strand.
TTCTCGCTGTTCTCATTTCTACTACTTCTCATTACTTTGTCTTTCTCCGATTTACTCTCAAACCAAACTGTGTACTCATTAGACTGTTAATTCCGTTCAGCAAATCATTTAATTCTTCTTCACTTTTACTCAGGATAGCAATGTCATCAGTGAATCGTGTCATTGATATCCTTTCACCTTGTATTTTAATTCCACTCCTGAACCTTTCTTTTATTTACATCATTGCTTCCTCGATGTACAGATTGAAGAGTAGGGGCGAAAGGCTACAGCCTTCTCTTAGACCCTTCTTAATACGAGCTCTTCGTTCTTGATCGTCCACTCTTATTATTTCCTCTTGGTTGTTGTACATATTGTATATGACCCGTCTCTCCCTATAGCTTACCCCTACTTTTTTCAGAATCTCGAACAGCTTGCACCATTTTATATAGTCGAACGCTTTTTCCAGGTCGACAAATCCTATGAAAGTGTCTTGATTTTTCTTTAGCCTTGCTTCCATAACGTCAGAATTGCCTCTCTCGTCGCTTTACTTTTCCTAAAGCCAAACTGATCGTCACCTAGCGCATTCTCAATTTTCTTTTCCATTCTTCTGTATGTTATTATTGTAAGCAGCTTCGATGCATGAGCTGTTAAGCTGATTGTGCGATAATTCTCGCACTTGTCAGCTCTTGCCGTCTTCGGAATTGTGTGGATGATGATTTTCCGAAAGTCAGATGGTATATCGCCAGACTCATATATTCTACACATCAACGTGAATAGTCGTTTTGATGCCACTTCCCCCAATGATTTTAGAAATTCTGATGGAATGTTATCTATCCCTTCTGCCTTATTTGACCGTAAGTCCTCCAAAGCTCTTTTAAATTCCGATTCTAATACTGGATCCCTTATCTCTTCTAAATCGACTCCTGTTTCTTCTTCTATCACATCAGACAAATCTTCACCCTCATAGACGCTTTCAATGTATTCTTTCCACCTATCTGCTCTCTCCTCTGCATTTAACAGTGGAGTTCCCGTTGCACTCTTAATGTTACCACCGTTGCTTTTAATGTCACCAAAGGTTGTTCTGACTTTCCTGTATGCTGAGTCTGTCCTTCCGACAATCATATCTTTTTCGATGTCTTCACATTTTTTCTGCAGCCATTTCGTCTTAGCTTCCCTGCACTTCCTATTTATTTCATTCCTCAGCGACTTGTATTTCTGTATTCCTGATTTTCCCGGAACATGTTTGTACTTCCTCCTTTCATCAATCAACTGAAATATTTCTTCTGTTACCCACGGTTTCTTCGCAGCTACCTTCTTTGTACCTATGTTTTCCTTCCCAACTTCTGTGATGGCCCTTTTTAGAGATGTCCATTCTTCTCCAACTGTACTGCCTACTGCGCTATTCCTTATTTCTGTATCTATAGCGTTAGAGAACTTCAAACGTATCTCGTCATTCCTTAGTACTACCGTATCCCACTTCTTTGCGTATTGATTCTTCCTGACTAATGTCTTGAACTTCAGCCTGCTCTTCATCACTACTATATTGTGATCTGAGTCTATATCTACACTTGGGTACGCCTTACAATCCAGTATCTGATTTCGGAATTTCTGTCTGACCATGATGTAATCTAATTGAAATCTTCCCGTATCTCCCGGCCTTTTTCAAGTATACCTCCTCCTCTTGTGATTCTTGAACAGGGTATTCTCTATTACTAGCTGAAACTTGTTACAGAACTCAATTGCCGGCCGAAGTGGCCGTGCGGTTAATGGCGCTGCAGTCTGGAACCGCAAGACCGCTACGGTTGCAGGTTCGAATCCTGCCTCGGGCATGGATGTTTGTGATGTCCTTAGGTTAGTTAGGTTTAACTAGTTCTAAGTTCTAGGGGACTAATGACCTCAGAAGTTGAGTCCCATAGTGCTCAGAGCCATTTGAACCACCTCAATTAGTCTTTCTCCTCTTTCATTCCTTGTCCCAAGCCCATATTCTCCTGTAACCTTTTCTTCTACTCCTTCTCCTACAACTGCATTCCAGTCGCCCATGACTATTAGATTTTCGTCCCCCTTTACATACTGCATTACCCTTTCAATATCCTCATACACTTTCTCTATCTGTTCATCTTCAGCTTGCGACGTCGGCATGTATACCTGAACTATCGTTGTCGGTGTTGGTCTGCTGTCGATTCTGATTAGAACAACCCGGTCACTGAACTATTCACAGTAACACACCCTCTGCCCTACCTTCCTATTCAAAACGAATCCTACACCTGTTACACCATTTTCTGCTGCTGTTGATATTACCCGATACTCATCTGACCAGATATCTTTGTCTTCCTTCCACTTCACTTCACTGACCCCTACTATATCTAGATTGAGCCTTTGCATTTCCCTTTTCAGATTTTCTAGTTTCCCTACCACGTTCAAGCTTGTGACATTCCACGCCCCGACTCGTAGAACGTTATCCTTTCGTTGATTATTCAATCTTTTTCTCATGGTAACCTCCCCCTTGGCAGTCCCCACCCGGAGATTCGAATGGAGGACTATTCCGGAATCTTTTGCCAATGGAGAGATCATCATGACCCTTCTTCAATTACAGGCCACATGTCCTGTGGATACACGTAACGTGTCTTTAATGCAGTGGTTTCCATAGCCTTCTGCATCCTCATGTCGTTGATCATTGCTGATTCTTCCGCGTTTAGGGGCAATTTCCCGCCCCTAGGACAAGAGTGCCCTGAACCTCTATCCGCTCCTCCGCCCTCTTTGACAAGGCCGTTGGCAGAATGAGGCTGACTTCTTATGCCGGAAGTCTTCGGCCGCCAATGAGAGATACAGGTCAATAATTTTGTGCGCCTATTCGACGACCCTGTTTCAAACTGGAATGACTTGTGCTTCACCGGTCGTTGCTGCTGACTTACCAGTGAATTACAGCAGGACGTGCTGTTAATGTACTCCTTAATTCGGCGCAGTTTGGTATTTTTCAAATTAACAAATTAGTTCCGGAGGTTAATGAAGCGGTAAGTCACATAAAAAATTCAAGGACTAGTTGTGGATCGAATCGCATTACTTCGGTTCTTTGGTCGAGTACTCACCCAATGAGCCACCTGGTCGTGATAAACTCAGAGTTCTAAATACATTCACTATAACTTTCGGGGGCAACATTTTCTCCGTTTAGTGTTTAGTTTCAATATTGCAACTCCATTGTTTAATTGTGGCTGTCTTTACCGTTTTATTGGCTTCTGTTTATTTTTTCTGAAAGCAATCGTGAGATCTGTAGTGAAGCATAAATCACGTTCCATTACGATTTCCCCCTTCCTCTTTCATACGCAGAGGGTGTGTGGGAAGTGCTCCGTATTAGCTCCCTATGGATTCTTCCAATGAATCTATGTCCAGCATCTGTTTATCCTAAAGCCAGGCAGTTCTACGGCGTCTTTCCACTTTAGGTCGATCCAGATTAATATCCCATATAATTTACAACTGTTACTGTTTTCAGTTTTATCGTCAGTAGTGTAAACGAACGGTAATGGGTATTTCTATTTCTGCGCAGCAATGTATTTATTTACTGAATTAGTTACCAGTATCTGGTAAATGTTCTGGTAATGGAGGTCCTGCCGCTCTTCCTGGATTTTGCGACCCTTTTCTGCTCTGTAACATTCTCCTGGCCGGACGCGATGGCCGAGCGGTTCTAGGCGCTACAGTCTGGAACGGTGCGACCACTACGGTCGCAGGTTCGAATCCTGCCTCGGGCATGGATGCATGTGATGTCCTTAGGTTAGTTAGGTTTCAGCAGTTCTAAGTTCTAGGGGACTGATGAGCTCAGAAGTTACGTCCCATAGTGCTCAGAGCCATTTGAACCATTTGAGAGCCACTCGTGATATGTGGACCATGTTATCTTCCTTGGTTGAAAGGAAATCCAACATTCTAGTTGAAGTTCTGGTTATTGCTACGTTGCACTGGAGTCTGTGAGCTGAATCGGTTGAAAGCCTGAGGCGGAACTATGTTTCGGGGAGAAGACTGCTTTTGTCTGGTGGGGTCAATGCTGTTGCGCTGATACTACAATAAATAAAGAATTGTGTGACACCATTTCATTTCATTTTCTGTGATGAAGATCAGTTATCGCGTCGGAATTAGAATAGCAGTACTTAGTTATTGTCACCCCGAGCGATAGTACCAGTTCGTGTACTTGCGTGCACTGAAGTGGAAGATCTTAGATTGCTAGTACGTAACTGATTAGAAGATGATTACAGTGCCGTACATTATTTTGTTTCATTTCATGATACTGTAAATTTGTAGGATTTACCCTCCTGTGAAGTATATAAAGATAATTTTTCACTCAGGCAGGAATAAAAGATCAGAAGATGATTTTTTTTCCTGCTTGGAAATCTAAATCTTGCAAATGTAGGTTTGAACTTCCCTACATGATTATAAAGTAATTTTCTCATATTCAGTGATAATATGTTACTTGTAAAACCACTTCCCTCGGACTTATTTTTACTACGAACTTTATCATTCCATGTATTCAGTCATTTCAGCACGCTACGTTGTTTGTGCCCAATCTTGTTTAAGCCTCTGACGTTAACTACGTTCCACAGGAGTTCAGGTTGTATCGGAAATCAGTTAATGAATTTTATCGTATATAATATTGACTACAAGCGCTGCTTTGCATGCTTTTAATTCTCAGATGCTGATAAAGGTAGGTCTGCGAGGCTGTATTGCCGATAGCTGTTTGTCAGACACTGTGCTATGTAGTATCACTCACTGTTACGATGTCAGGTAGCAATGAGAACCAGGTAACTACTGATTCAGATGATTATGCACATCAAATTGGTCATCCCAAAATCGAGGACCCATTCTCACGTTACGGATAGATGCTATTAGGGACAGTCAGTTGAAAAAAGAGACATATGGAAAAAGTAAATATACTGCTTATTATGTAAAAAGTAATCGCCGTAACTTTTAATACATTTATCCAACTGAGAGCAGATGGTAAATGCCTTCAGGGAAAAATGTTTGCGTGTATCTATAGAACCATGATTGTAACCAAATGTGCACTTTTCCGTCCAGATCAAATCGACAGCTACGAATGTCTTGCTTCAAGGTTCAGAAATATGGAAATAGCATCAAGAGAGACCCGGACTATATGGAAGACGTGTATGGTCTTCCCAGTGAAACTTCTGCAGCAACATGTGAGTGGACCCACATGCGATTTCCTTACTTTTGGAGTCCCGAAGGGAGATTCGAGTCCTTCGATTTGCTTCGATGGTTATGTAGGGAAGCGCAAACATTTTTCCACAGAGGGGTAACTGTATTAAGAGATATTCCGATTACTTTTGAAGCAGTAAACTGTTTGCTTAGTTTTTCCATTTGTCTCATATTTTATTTGTCTGCTTCTTATACAGGTTGCTCAGAAACATTCTGAAAAGCTTGTGCGGGCTCTGCAGAACAGATCGTGCTGAGAAATAACTGTGCAGAGAAAACTTCATATTGCGCCGTTTCCGAGTTAATTAGCATCGAAGTTAGCGAATCAGGACACTGAGAGCGCAAATTAGAGCGGCATGCCAGAGGCGATGTCGCCTAACACTTTCTTCGTTTGGTTTTCTAAAACCGAACAAGAGAGTGATACAAAAATTGGGTATGACACGGTAGTAAGGAACGAAACTGACCCAAAGGTTGAACAGTTTCGTGCGCTATCATCTGCGCTATGAGAACAATTGGCGTAATTGAATCTGGCGGGCCACTGGGATTTGCGCACACAACCGCCTGATTGGCTAACTTCAATGCTAATTAACTCGGAAACAGCAGAGCGTATCGAATATTACAAAACTGTTAAGGTTTTCGTTGCCACTAGTTGAGAAACTGCCTGTTGGCTTCTGTCTCAGGTTCTTCGGCCGACGTTTGTTTGATGATTTTTCTGACGTTTCGCCAGTACACGTGGCTGGCAATGTCAAAGCTTCACTCTCCATTGCTGGTGGTGGAGTCGAGCTGGCGGTCGCAGATTACTTGTACCTGGCGCGCCAACGTCCAAGATGTTTTACATAGTCATTTCAGGTGCGGTTCTCCCCTTGATATCTGCAACGGTTTTTCGATGCAGCACAGGGATCCATCAACTGTCCACCTTGAGGTTTTCTTTCTTCTTGTTGAAGCTACTGTCATGTTTGCGTATTTGTATACCTTCCGATACACTGAACTTAAAGGGCGGAGCAGCGAACAGAGCTTCAGGGCACTCTCTTGCACTGGGGTAGGAAACAGCCCCTAAAGGCCGAAGAATCAGCAATGATCAACGACACGAGGATGCAGAAGCCGATGGAAACCACTGCATTGAAGGCACAAAATATGTATCCATAGGGCATGTGGCTTGTAATTGAAAAAGTGTCATGATGATCTCCCCCTTGGCAAAAGAGTTCGAACAAGTCTCCCATTCAGATCACCGCTAGTGCACTGCGAAGGTCTGACTAAGAGAAAAAGATTAAACAAGCAATGAAAGGACATCGTTCTACGAGTTGGAACGTGGATTGGAAGTATGAATGTGGTAGGGAAGCTATAAAATCTGGAAACGGAAATGCTAAAGCTCAATCTACATATAGTGGGTGATTGGGGGGGGGGGGGGGGCAGTGAAGTGAAATGGAAGGAAGACAAAGATTTCCGGTCAGATGAGTATAGCGTAATATCAACGGCAGCAGAAAATGGTATAATGGGAGAAGCATTCTTTATGAATGGGAAGCTAGGGTAGAGAGTAAGTTGCTGTGAACAGTTCAGTAATAGGGTTGCTCTTGTTGTGGCGTAGGTTAACAGCCATGCCACTCGGAAGTAGCCGAAAGGCACGCGTTAACTCACGCAGGCTAGAGAGGTCTGAAACAGGATACGTAATGAATGCTATAAAGAAAAGTACGTAGCTGCTGGAATACTTAACTTTAATCCATCCTTGTTGTACATCGCTATTGACGATACAAGTGAGACTCTGTAGATTCAGGCAATAAACTACTAATGGCGCCTTGCTAGGTCGTAGCCATTGACTTAGCTGAAGGCTATTCTAACTATCTGCTCTGCAAATGAGCGAGGCTTCGTCAGTGTGCATCGCTAGCTACGTCGGCCGTACAACTGGGGCGAGTGCTAGTCCGTCTCTCGAGACCTGCCGTGTGGTGGCGCTCGGTCTGCGATCACTGACAGTGGCGACACGCGGGTCCGACATGTACTAATGGACCGCGGCCGATTTAAAACTACCACCTAGCAAGTGTGGTGTCTGGCGGTGACACCACAGCTCTTATCAAAAACAGTGGTTCAGGTAGACATGCCGAGTCGAAAGTAGAGCATGAAGAGGTAGACACAGCATACGAGGATACTGAACGGGTAATTCAGTACGAAAAAGCAGATGCAAATCTGATAATCATGAAGGATTGCGGTTGTAGCGGAAGGAGTAGAAGAAAGGGTTACGGAAGAATATGGGCATGGTACTTGGAATGAGAGGAGAGAAAGGGTAACTGAGTTCGGTAATTAATTTCAGTTACGAGAAGGTACACATGGCAAACGTAGGGACATACGAGAAGATTTCAGTTAGATTACATCATGGTCAGACAGAGTTTCTGAAATCAGATGCTAGATTGTAAGACACAGCCAGAAGCAGATACAGACTCGGATCACAATTTAACAATGATGATGGGTAACCTGAAGTTGAAGAGACTACTCAGGAAGAATCAATGCGTAAAGAAATGGGATACGAAGTACTAACAAATGATGAGATACGCTTGAAGTTCTCTGAGGCTACAAACAATGCGATAAGCTGTGATTTGAGACTTTCTCGGCGTATTCCATTCGTGAAATCTTCTCGGGTGATCAGCCGAGTAAAGGCGTCGTCTTCTCGCAACGTTTCGAAGGGTTTCGTACCCATCATCTTCAAGCGATGATGGGTACGAAACCCTTCGAAACGTTGCGAGAAGACGACGCCTTTACTCGGCTGATCACCCGAGAAGATTTCACGAATGCGATAAGCTATAGGTCAGTAGGCGGTCAGTTGAAAAGAATGGACATCTCTAAAAAGGACACCGCAGAAGTTGGAAAGAAAACCGTAGGTACAAAGAAGATAACTGCGCAGAAACCATGGGTAACACAAGAAATACTTCAGTTGATCGATGAATGAAGAGTGTACAAGAATGTTTAGGGAAATTCAGACATACAGAAATACACGTCAGTTAAGAATGAAATAAATAGGAATAAATTTCTGAGGATGTATGGTTGGTGTACAGCATTGTGTGGTAGTGAGTCACTGACTGCGGGAAAACAGGGCTAGAAGAAACTAGAAGCGATTGAGATGTGGTGCTACAGAAGAATTTTGAAAATTAGGTTGGCTGATAAGGTAGCCGTCTCAAAAGTGTGTTTGTGGGGGGAAGCCACTCTGATGATGCACTTGCTCTGCATGAATGTCGGAAAATTTTTAAAAAAGTGTGGCACAGTAGTCTCTTGCTTAATCCCCCTTGTGCCAGTTAGTCTTGAAGCTTGAGAGATAACGGTTCTGTAAGAATATTCTAGCAACTTTGAGCTAAACTTGAGTGATGCCAAGAATGGCCACTATTGTATAGGACTTTAGGAAATATATCCTTGATTCTGTTCTCGTGAATCATACAAATTTAGACACCTTTCACGCGTGCAGCAGTGTGCAGCGATATTTACGAGACTCATATCTAGCCGACCACCTGCTCCTTCCGTGCTAGCGTTCTCCGTTGCGCGATACTTATAAAAAATTTCGGCTCTGACTGCGTTATGTCAAGGCGCTACAGAAGATAATAGACTTCCCTAGTTTTGAACATATTTTAAAAAACGTAAACAAGAAAGAAAGCTCCTTAAATTTGTCGTGATTTGAAATCTTTCGTCCTCTACTGCTTCAACGAATGACAAATGACTTATTGCTTCACCCACAATGGTAAGAGATTTCTACAAACTTCCTTCTTTCTCTATTTTGTCTACAAAAGACCATTTCGTACCGTATTTACCCATTATATAGGGTGTCCTTGGAGGATTGGTGAATATTCAGTGGTGAGACAAGGAACGATCACGTGGAGCAAAATGTCTGGTAAACTTGACTTTCCTTCTGGGGCACCCTCTACTTCTAAGTAATCTATAATGTCATATTTCAGATCCCTCCAGTTTTCTTTGCTGATGTGTGTTTCATTTCCATGTTATTCTACGCTATAGAGACGCAGTTGACAAAGTTTATTTCTCAGTTATGCTCCTACTTAAAAACTGTTTTTATCTGAATTCGGTTTATGTGCAATACTACCCAGATGCATATGTGATACGAACGTCAGACCATGGTTCTGACTTCGTCACATCGAAGTAAACAACAAAAAGAAAAATCGAGCATCCAAAGAAATATACAAATTTTCATTTGCAATATTTACTTCATTAAAAACCTCATGATCATCTACCTCTACAGTTACTGTCATCGTGGTGGGAAGCATCTACATCGTAATTCGACAATAACTGTAACTTGATGCGGACTATACCAGCCCACTACACTCGTATACCAACTAACTCTTCCCCTCGTTATTTCAAAGTTACATTTCCAGAAGTTCGCTGGCTTTTTCCCGAAAGTCCTCTATTTTTTAAACAAGAAAAGAGTGATATGAACTCATGTTTGAGCAGTTATACTCGTATAACGTTGATGATTTTGTGAAAGCCATTGCTGCTGCGTGGTATGTTGTGGTTGAAAGTGGCTAGTTAGTTCCTGTTGTATGGTAATGTACAGTTATATTTACTGGTATTTTGACTGTGTGATAATGTGAAGTTGAACTCGTGATTAGACAAACAGTAAAGCTCGTATTTAAGTACGTAAGTAATCTCGTAATTCTTGAATGTGATCAGAATGCGAAAACTGATCAGAAATGCGACGTTATACTGTGTACTGCTACGCTTGTGGCGAGAGTACAGTCTGTTCTGTTCAGTTAAAGAAAACTACCCTTTTAGCAATAATACAAGCAATCAGACACTGATAAATATATGAAAAATAAATAACTAATAAAAACCCCCCATCTGGAAAGTATGACACTGTTGAAATGTTAATTGTATCACACGTAAATTATAAATGGCCTAGCTATTCGTGAAATGAATGAATGCTGTGCTGCTGCTATCTCCAAACTATTGTGGCTACTGCTGCTATGCTACATAAAAAATAAACATTCAAACTACCAGCAACGCTATGCGTAATGGGTGCTTTAAACCATAGACATATCCACAAAACTCCTGTGATAACACGTCTCTTTGCTGCAATGATCATTGTCAATTCAAGTTTTGTTACTTAGAAACTTGGGAAACCAAAATTACATATGTGGAACTTGAAATAAAGAGACAGTTGCTGATTGATGGAAAAACAATAAAGTAACTGTATTAACAATACTTTACATCACCAAGACAAAATATTTTAACGCTTGAAATATTAAAAATTCACTTTACAGTAATTGTAGAAAAACCTGAACAAATTTTCTTTACTCTCTTACAAACACATATGCTATCCGTCTTTGAAGAAAATTCAGTAAATCGTTACGTTATCAGTAAAGTGTCACGTCATCATAAAAATCTCCGAGTCTAAATCCCTGACCAAACTAATTACTATGCCTGGAGATCTCGAAAAAATGCGCTATTCAATATCTTTTGAAATCTTCTGAATGAATTTACTAAATATCTCTGCAAAAATGAAAAATAATATAAGAAAATTATTGCCAGCACACAGCACGGCCTAAACACATGTTGCTCCATCACAAGATAAAAGTGGACTCCTCGTCTCTCTCTCTCTCTCTCTCTCTCTCTCTCTCTCTCTCTCTCTCAGACTGCATTCCAATCACAAGCAAAGGTTATATGTAGCGCATCTCTTTGACAAAGATGTTGACCGCTACTACCCAGGTACTATTAAAGCTTTTCTTTTCCATGTGACGTCCAAAAATTACCAAAAATACAATTTTCAGTCTAAACCAAAACCCTTGCATGTTACATAGAATGAAAGTGTAGCTGTGACTTGTGAGTGTGTCTTCATGCTTAACAGAGTTCAAGATCCGGTCATAATAAAGATTTTTGTGAGGATCCATGGACGAAATATTTCAGGAACGACATCTGTCAGCCACAGTTTTGAATACCTTTAGTAAAATAATGGGTTTCTAGATTTTAAACATCGTTTCCCAGATTTATCGTTAGTAATTTTGTCGTACGGCCATAATTGGGCATTCAAATGAACCACTGGAAGAGTTCGTCTAAGGATGTGGAGATATTTTTTGGTCCAGATTGGACAGTTATATTAATACTCCTCACGTGCAATAAAACGAACATTAAGCCTTATACTAATTCCGTACTGTATCGCTTGGAATAACTAACTTTGGCCATCTGACAAAATGGTCTACAGAATACGAGGGAATGAGCTTCAGAATTTCGTAACTGATACTGTGACTAAATACATCCTGCAGTGGCTGCGAAAAGACCATTCACTATCGATTTGGACTTAAGGCAGTAGTGTTCCAAACGTAGGACCTCAGTTATATAGGACACGTGTCTGTGACGCAGATGGCGTGATGGGTCGCGGTGCGTAGACAAAAGAAGGTTGCTGACTATTTTAGAGGAATCGGCGAGTTACGCTCTTCTATCGATGTAGGTCAGTGACCGCAGCCAGAGGCAGGCAATCTTGCGGAGCATTACTGCATTTCCGCCGGCACGCAGCGCGCAGAAGACACGACTGACTCGTGTTGTTGGTTGTTCGATAGATAGCGCTGGCTATCAGTTACAGCTTGCCAACTCCGTCCTACCTTGAAGTAGAACCCTTCTGTCTGGCCGAAGAACTTCAGTGTGCAGCAGATTCTTGTTGCATGCATCGTACACGTATTACAGTTAGAGGCGCGAAACCTATCTGCCAGTCTCTAAGTGATTAATTAGTATTTGCTTTTTTCTGGTTATGAGTCTTACATCTCTGACTGTAACAGCGTGTAGATCAATGAACTATCGAAACAGCACAGTATTTCAGTATTTCAATACATAACTATCACATAACGAGAATATTTGCCTCCTAAGCTAGTAATTTTGCATTCTTTTATTGTGATTTTGTCCCTGAAAGTGATAACATATGCTTGTAGCTAGGATGTGACATTACTGCTAACGGTAGCCATTTGCAAAATTATTTTTGAAATCTATCACCTCTTATTTGCACAAGTTTGTGTTATCGAAACAGATGCATTTAAATACGCTATCTGATCAGAAGTACCCCGACGCATATTTGAAGGCGGCTTGACCTCTGCTTAACACACTCTAAATTATATGTCTGAATGTCTGAGGAAGAATGGCAGCCCATTCTTCCTCGAGAACCAGAACCAGAGGAGGTATTGACGCTGGAGTCTGCAACGACGACGACATTCTATCTAGTCCCATACGCATTTCATTTCGGACTCTTGGCATGCCAGTCCATTTCAGGAATGTTATTGTCAACAAACAATTGCCTCAAAAATGGCTCTGGGCACTATGGGACTTAACATCCGAGGTCATCAGTCCCCTAGAACTTAGGTTAGTTAGGTTTAAGTAGTTCTAAGTCTAGGGGAGTGATGACCTCAGATGTTAAGTCCCATAGTGCTCAGAACCGTTTGAACCATTTTGAGCTTCCGCGTAACAAGCGCAATAAGGGGACCACACTCTAACCACGAAAACCTATTCACACCATAAAACCACCTCCTGTGTACTTCATTGTTGGCACTGCACCTGGTGACAGATAACGTTCATCAGGAATTCGCCCAACTCGGATTACCGTTTGACGTGGTTCATTACTGCAAATCACTCGTGTCCACGCATTCAGTGTCATCTTACTGCACCACCTCGAGCGCCGCTATCATTAACCTATGAGGAGCTACCCCAACAATTTACCCCATTCTTTTTAGGTCCCCACGCACAGTTATTGTGCTAGTTGGACTGCTGGTAGCTCGCTGGGACTCAATGGAGACTCCTACTGATTTCGTGCGACTTTTTACAGCCGCTTCGGGCTATGCTCGACTGTCCCTGTTCGCCAGTACGTGAGGTCTGCTTGGTCTTGTATCAGCAGTGGTTATTCATTCGCGTTTCCACTTCACAATCACGTCGCCAACAGTCGATCTGATCAGCTTTAGAAGGGTTGAAATGTCCCTGATGGTGACATCTAATGACTAGTCCACGATCGAAGTCACTGTTCTGCTGTTACTGACTTCTGCATTTCCTCTCCCCCTACATACTGGCAGGCCCCTGGTGGTCAGTTCTTCATTACATAGAGGTATCCCAATGCTTCAGATAGTGTACATTTTCACACATTCTGTACGGGTCCTTATTACACAGAATGACAGTACTAAAGCTGGTAGGCAATTCGTAATTTCAGAAACCAAGTACGTAAAAATGCCAACGGCCTTACCGCAGTGGTAAAACGGGTTCCCATCAGATCACCGAAGTTAAGCGCTGTCGGGCTGGGCTAGCATTTGGATGGGTGACCATCCGGTGTGCCGAGCGCTGGTGGCAAGCTGGGTCTACTCAGCCCTTGTGAGGCAAACTGAGGAGCTACTTGACTGAGAAGTAGCGGCTCCAGTCTCGTAAACTGACATGTGGCCAGGAGAGAGGTGTGCTGACCACATGCCCCTCCACATCCGCATCCGTTGACGCCAGTGGTCTGAGGAAGACACGGCGATTGGTCGGTGCCGTTGAGTCTTAATGGCCTGTTCTGGAGGGCTTTAGTTTTAGTATTTTTGAGTACGTAAAAAGATGATTCACTTCATATTACATTAGCATTTGCACGTTATTATCAGTTTATATTTAAGTTGTTCGTGCGTTGTATATCCGTCATTTTTATCACCAGTAGTGGCCTCACCTGAGCAGACGAAGTCAAATTATGTTCAGGAAAGTCTGCACTTTTTGGGAGTCTTCATTTTACCAACTAAACGTACTTGAATGTTGAGATAATAGACAGTGAAGAGCCCAAAAAAAAAAAAAAAAAAACTACACCTGCCTAATATCATGTAGGGCCCCCGCGAGCGCGCAGAAGTGCCGCAACACGACGTGGCATGGACTCAGCTAATGTCTGAAGTAGTGTTGGAGGGATCTGACACCATCAGTCCTGCAGGGCAGTCCATAAATCCGTAAGAGTACAAGAGGGTGGAGATTTCTTCTGAAGAGCACATTGCAAGTCATACCAGATATGTTCAGTGATGTTCATGTCTGGAGAATTTGGCGGCCAGCGGAAGTGTTTAACTCAGAAGAGTGTTCCTGGAGCCACTTTGTAACAATTCTGCACGTATGAGGTGTCGCATTGTCCTGCTGGAATTGCCCAAGTCCGTCAGAATGCACAATGGACATGAATGGATGCAGTTGATCAGATAGGATGCTTACGTACGTGTCACCTTTCAGAGTCCTATCTAGATGTATCAGGAGTCCCATATCGCTGCAATTGCACACGTCTCACGCCATTACAGAGCCTCCACCAGCCTGAACAGTCTCCTACTGAGATGCAGAATCCAAAGATTCATGAGATTGTCTTCATGCCCGTACACTTCCATCCGCTAGATATAATCTGAAACGAGACTCGTCCGACCAGGAAACATGTTTCCAATCATCTACGGTCCAATATCGTTGTTGACGGGCCCAGGCGAGGAGTAAAGCTTTGTGTCGTGCGGTCATCAAGGGTACACGAGTGGGCCTTCGGCTCCGAAAGCCCGTATCGATGATGTTTCTTTGAATGGTTCGCACTCTCACACTTACTTACGGTCCAGCATTGAAATCTGCAGCAATTTGCGGAACGGTTGCACTTCTGTCATGTTGGACGATTCTTTTTAGTCGTCATTCGTTCCGTTCTTGCAGGATCATTTTCCGGCCGCAGTCATGTCGAAGATTTGATGTTTTACCGGATTCCTGATATTCATGGTACACTTGTAAAATGGTAGTACGGTAAAATCTCCACTTCATCGCTACCTCGGAGATGCTGTGTCCCATCGCTCGTGCGCCGACTTTAACAACATGTACAAACTCACTTAAATCTTGATAACATGCCATTGTGGTGACAATAAACGCTTGTTGTCTTATATAAACGTTGCCGATCGCACCACCGTATTTTGCCGGTTTATATATCTCTGTATTTCAATACGAACGCTTGTACCGGTTCTTTGACGCTGTCGTGTAGTATCAAATTGAATGAGTTCTACTACACATCATGGCGTTCTTTTATGCAACAGTGGAATAACTGAGGAAAGCATTAGCAACAATAAAGCAAATTCGATTTTCTGAACAGTGTTTAGATCACAGTTATATCTTGTAATAATACAGCAGAACTCTCAAGGAATCGGAAGGGAGTTTCATTTGGGTTCTCGTGACACTTTTTGGCCGTAACGCTGTAGTTATAATCCATTCATAATAAGAATAAACCTAATGTAAACAAACATAAACGCGATGATTGGTGAGAAGTCGTAGTACACGTACACTGGTGTTGTTACGCTCTTGAAAGTTGGTCCTACTTATGTATTAGATATATTATTACTAATTTAGGATATTTAATTTAGGATTTAATTTAGGATTTAGGATATTTAAGATATTCGAATGTATTAACAGCCATAAACATTTTTCTTAGCTACGCAGTTTTTATTTCAAAGCTCTTGTACAGTCACAGCCTCTGTAGCGTTGTGCTCTGATTGTCGCGCTGTTAATAAATGTCTGAGACTCCTTTCTGTTCTGTAGTGAAACACGCGAATGGAATACGGTTAAAAAGTGCCGAGAGATAGGCTGTTGTTAACGTTTTTCACAAATTTACGGATATAATCGGCTTTCAAGTTTTTCCAGTCGATGTATGTATTACAGTTAATACAAATATCGCGCAGTCGGCGGCGTAGTTGATAACCAAATGCAGTTAAAGTTTCGCTAGCTCAACGCTCCGCAGTGTCATTTTTTTTCTCGTTCAATTTGAAATACCTACATCTCGTAATTATAAAACTCATCATCTATTATGAATAATGCACGTCCTCTTGTTTCTAATTACACTTTGGACGCGAAATTCCTGTTTTCATTTCAAATACAAATTCTTAATTACCGATGTTTTATGGAAGACTGCTCATAAAAGTCGCTTAAATTAAGAAAACATAACAATTTAATTTTTAAAGCAAAAATGAAAAAACAAATCGTCTTTATTTGAACTATGTCCGTCATTTTATACTACAGAGGTAGACAAGTATCGTAGAAAGATGAAAAACAATCATTTTCACAGCATTGAGCACATTATACAAATGCTGCATTTTTACATTTGCTACTGTACCATTTCAATATGAACCCACCAGAACTGATCTGGAGCCAAGTTGCGGGATTTGGCCCGAGAAGTAACAAGCCTGTTAAAGCTGCCAGACGTACTGGAACTAACGCACGCAGCTTTTTCACACGTCACTGCCGAACGCTGGCGGGATATAGAACGGCTCGTCGTAAAAGAAGAAGAGAAAATACAGCGCCTGGTTGGCTACGTGGAATCTCTTGTTGATAGGCTGGTTATCAACGTAGCCGGTGACACTCCCAGAACTCGGTATCGGATAAGGAAGGAGCTAAGAGATTACCAGACGACTAACTGTAATTAGTACCTTCAGTACAGTGAAATCCCTGCTGTATGCTTTTGCCTTTCACACAGTTCGCCTAGAAAAATTACCCTATGTTTAAATCAGAAATTAGATTACTACGTCAGGTGAGAACGAGTGCATTTTATTCTTTCCGTCTGGCCACCTAAAAAGCGCGCGGTAGTGCTAGAGTTTTTCCGAGTATTATTTCATTTTCTTTAAAAATTAAATGACATTCGAAGCTATATTGTTTCTTTGCTCGTCTCTTTTTACATCTGAACTGTAACTCCTCACATCATTGCAGCGTAGCCGGCCGGGGTGGCCGAGCGGTTCCAGGCGCTACAGTCTGGAACCGCACGACCGCTACGGTCGCACGTTCGAATCCTGCCTCGGGCATGGATGTGTGTGATGTCCTTAGGTTAGTTAGGTTTAAGTAGTTCTAAGTTCTAGGGGACTGATGACCTCAGAAGTTAAGTTCCATAGTGCTCAGAGCCATTTGAACCAATGTTTGATTTTGATGACGGAGCCATAACCTTTCCTCTGCTTGCAACCCTTCACCACTACCAAAGTGAAGTCCTTGACTGTTTTCGTTAAGTTGTGGAAACAGATCAAAATCGGATGGGTCTAACTCGGTACTGTATGGAGGATTGTTGTAGATGTCGGAGCACTCCTTTGTGCTCTAGCGTTGACATACTGAAGGAGAGTGTCCCCTATGTGTAGACCAACTGTTTTGCGGTTACAGACTCGATTATTGCACGCTGTTTCTGACTCACTGACATGTTATTTGCTATAATTCACCGCGCTCTAGCGGCTGAGGGTTGCGATTTCTGTCGGCAAAGCGGTAAAGTCTACCGAGTAATATACGTGAGATGTAATACCTCAAACGATATTGAGAAAAGAATAAAAAAATTCTGAGTCATTATTTTTCAGCACATCCTAGTAGACAAATATTTTTCTGTTAGATAAATTAAATGGTCTACAGCAAACAAGGAACTGAACGCTTGGATGCAGCAATTGCAATGTTTTGCTTGACACAGTCGCGTGATTTAAATATCTGCGCGAAACCTTGCAAAGCGACATGAAACGAGACGAGCCTGTAAGGATTGTTGTAAGAGAGGAGAATGGTCGACTTCGATTTATTGGAAGAATTTTGGAAACAGGACGGTGGTGCGACCTATTCTTCAGTGCTACTCGAGTGTTTGATTTCCACGCCATGTAGGATTAAAGAAACACATCGAAGCAATTCAAAGGTTGGCTACCAAATTCGTTACCTGTAGGTTCGAACAACAAGCAAGTATTACTGAAACGCACCAGGAACTCAAATAGAAATCCCTGAATGCAAGACAACGTCCTTTTCGAGGAACACTACTGAAAAAATTTAGAGCACCGGCATTTGAAGCTGACGGTAGAACGATTCTACTACGCCAGCATACTTTTCGCCTAAGGACCATGAAAAACGAGAAATTAGGGCTCATACGCAGGCATATAGGCAGTGGTTTAGCCATCAGTCTATTTGAGGATGGAACAGAAAAGTACTTTTAGTGGTACAGGGTACATTCCGGCAAGCACCGTTCGGTGGCTTGCGGAGTGTCTATGCACATCTATGTGGAAACAAAATATTTTCGCATTCAGAGGAGAAAGTTGGTGATTGAAATTTCGTGAGTAGATTCCTCGCAACGAAAATCGCCCTTGTTTTAATGATGCACGGCCCAAATCCTGTATCTTGCCAGTGACACACTCTCCGCTGTTTCTGGATAGTACAAAACGTGCTGCTCTTCTTTGAACTTTCTCGATGTACTCCGTTAATTCTATCTGGTAAGGATCCCAGAACGCGCAGCCGTGCTGCAAAAGATGAAGGACAAATGGTTCAAATGGCTATGAGCACTATGCGACTTAACTTCTGAGGTCATCAGTCGCCTAGAACTTAGAACTACTTCAACCTAACTAACCTAAGGACATCACACACATCCATACCCGAGGCAGGATTCGAACCTGCGACCGTAGCGGTCGCTCGGTTCCAGACTATAGCGCCTAGAACCGCACGGCCACTCCTGCCGGCAGGACGGACAAGCGTAGTATAGACAGTCTCTTTAGTAGATCTGCTACATTTTTTAAGTGTCCTCCAATAAAACGCGGCCTTTGATTTGCCTTCCCCAACACATATTATATGTGTTCTTTGCAATTTAAGTTCTTCGTAATTGTAATTCGTAAGTATTTAGTTGAATTTATGGCTTTTGGATTTGACTGATTTATCGTGTAACCCAAGTTTAACTGATTACCTTTATATTCATGTGCATGACCTCACATTTTTCATTATTTAACGTCAATTGTCAATTTCCACACCATAGAGATATGTTTTATAAATATTTTTGCAATTTGTTTTGATCTTCTGGTGACTTTACTAGACGATAAACGAAAGCATTATGTGCAAACCACCTAATACTGCTGCTCAGATTGTCTCCTAAATCGGTTATATAGATAAAGAACAGCAGAGGGACTATAACAATACCTTGTGGAAAGCCAGAAATCATTTCTGTTTCACTCGATGACTGTAGATGTAGATCAGTTTGGTTTACAGGAACAGAAGAGTGATGCATCAGTACATCTATGCATGTAAATCCATAAGTAAACCTCGTAGAAACACTTCATTTTCCGACTTGTATTTATAGCAATCACAATTACCGTTAACTGTTCCACCCAGTTTAAAACAGTACCGCACAATATGTGGAATTTATAGCTCTGATAAGTGGATTACTCGCAGAACAAACTGTGATTGCGGTGACCGTGTTTTGTGAGAGCGATTAATAATTGTTCGTGCGTAATGCATCATAGAATTTAGTCCACCATGACTTTGCATAGTTCATGTGTTAACAAACACATAAATCCCCTTTCAGGCCTTCAGCTTCTAATCATTTTGTTAAGTATGTAGTTACTTAGTCGTTGACACACATTCACGTCAAGGACGGCAACTCGAAATAGAAACCTGCTGATTTCAAACCAAAACCTTTAGCAGACGATGTGGTCCATAGCTTTGTTCCTCTTTCTTTTTGTCTGTTACTCGCAGTCGTCTCTATTCTGTACTCCGCAAAATGAAACTTGCTTCTACTCCTTAGTTTACTGTGACTAGTGAGATAATTTAATATCAGACAAGACTTTATTGTTTGTCTCGTTAGTTACAGTGTGTTAAGAAGTTTCATGTATCTCCGAAATAATGCTAAACTGCCTCTTTAGCCTGTCAGCCAGCACAGAATACCCAGCAGTACCGAGCTGTCAAGAGTGAATTTATTCTTAAAATATTCACGGCTTTTTCACAGATTGTGAACCGACAGGTTTTCAAACGCGCGGTCTGTCTTGTCGTGAAACAACGACCGCCATTGGATTTCTTCCATGGAGCAGACATGCCTGTGTTCATTTGTGGGCGAGGAGGCTTGGGAGTTGTTGTGCTCCCTTTAGCAATGGCGAAAGAACTGATTATTTTTATGTGCTTAAGGTATGTCGAAACTTCTTGCATGTTTTTCATCGGCAGTATAGAATTCTATTTTCGAGTATTATGTCTTACGTAACTCCGCTACCACTTGAGCTTGTTAATTTTTGCTGGCAGTTCCGCTGTCAAGCAGATTGTGCATGTCAAGGCAACGCCAATTGCCTGGATCAGGACTGCTAGAAAGCCCTGCCCCTATATTCATCAAAATAAAGTATCTTAACCTTGCTCATATAGGTGAGAATGAAACGCAAAAATGGCAAAGAGATATAGAATCAGGAGTGAAAACTAGAAAGAGAAGTGTAAACATCTCCGTTACGCTTTACTACTAGTAGTTACATTCCATTAACATGATGTAAAAGGATCTTCAGAGTAAATGCCTTTATTCGGAGCCATGTTGTTATTAGTTGAGGACAGAGTATCCAAGAACAAGCGTGAAGTCCTCCTTAGTCATACTACCATACTAAAAGTAGTCTAGGTTTTTTTTTAAAAAACTGTGTGCCGGACCGAGACTCGAACTCGGGACCTTTGCCTTTCGAGGGAAAGTGCTCTACCAACTGAGCTACCCATGCACGACTCAAGCCCCGTCCTCACAGCTGTACTTCTACCAGTACCTCGTCTCCTACTTCCCAAACTTTACAGAAGCTCTCCTGCGAACCTTGCAGAACTATCACTCCTGAAAGAAAGGATATTGCGGAGACATGGCTTGGCCACAGCCTGGGGGATGTTTCCAGAAAGTGCAGTTGAATGCAGAGTGCGAAATGCATACGGCTCCACTTAAACTGTCGTATCTTCAATAAGAGTTTATCAGTGACGTGGGAATGTAAAAGGAGCCATGTAACCTTCAATTCATTTGGTTATTATTCCGAATTTGATTATAAACAATGATGCAAGAAGGTATACAATTGCCCCTACATGAAAGACGTGGCATACCGGACCGCCACATAAGAAAGAACTGGACGCAAAGAATTCTACATACATTGAAAAATGCTAGAAATATTTAAATAAACGAGAGTTTTCATCAAACCTACCGTTTGGATGTATTAATGAGAATCCGATTCTGTATCGTGTGTATCGGAACCTAACCACCTGACTGTAGCAATAATGTTAAGTATGAACACAATTAAGGTCATGTTAAAGATCTGAAGCTGCTGAAAGTAATATTACGCCAAGCTACATAACACAAGCCACAATATTATCACACTTCTGTAAGTATGATGAGAGTGACCAGCAGAAAGCAACGGCAAAGTAAGTTACTACATCTGTCGCCCATAGCAGGAAACGCTGTTTTTAATTTATGTTATTAACTTATCTTTGTACTTGACGCTGTTATCACTGTTCTATTGTGAAACTTGCACTAATTTTAACTACGCATTATCATAACTACTGCTGGCTGTAAGGTATTCGACCTTTAGTATTTTAATTTTACATTAAGAACTCATTTTTGAACGTCGACCTCGTTTTGTTGTTCTCCTGTGGAAACTGGAGTTATCTTAACATGGCCATTTTGTAAATACTGCTGGCTGTATGGTCTTTGCTGTCGAAAGCCAAAAATAAATAAATAAAGTAGCAGCACACGTGGAAGCAACAGAGCCGCTCAAACCAAGACCGCACGAAAACACGGAGAGGATCAGATCGACCTCCTCACAAAAACATTTTGTCGCGTTCCACCGGGCGCACACACTGAGACCGCTTACGGGCGATAGCTTATTATCGGCTGCCCCTTCTACTCGGGAAAGTACCTCTCGTCAGACGTGACTTCTCAGCTAGTCAAACATTTATCGTTAGTAATCCATCACTTGGTTCAGAACATCTTTGTGGAATGCCTGTGTTTCAGAATGTGAAGAAGCAGGAATATGTGTCCGGGAAAAATGCTACTATACCCTTAAGGGCTGGGTTCAGTGTGCATACCGAGAAGTTATGGTGTTAGTGATTCATCAGTCGTGGTCATCGACAGTCAGATAGCGTTCGGGAGGCTGGCCTGTGCGCCATTTTTTTTTTTTTTCTCAGCAGACAGCTACAGTGCTGAGTTCAAAGGAGAACAGTGTTCGCAACCTGCAATCTAGGGCACAACCATGCCCAAATATGGTCGTATTGTAGGCTTGCGGGAGACTGGATGGGAGTATTGACGGATTGTTGCACACGTTGGGCACACCGGTGGTTGTTGCTGCTTGCAGTAGTGGTCTGTGGAACATCCCACACCTGTAGACCAGGTTCTGTCGTACGCGTAGTACATATGTATATCAAGATCGACGTAATGTGTCATCAGCAGTGGTTGATCGAACTTCATCCAGGGAAGAAATTCAGGCAGATGTTGCATCTGCTCTGAGGACCATTTCGAATCTTCTGTTTGCAACAGGGCTAAGAAAACTTGTACCTCGGACCGGGCAGCCACTAACACTACGACATCGCGAAGGATGGCTGCTCTCATGTAAATGAGCTGACTGGAAAGTGGAAAGGTGCTCTTCAGCGATGAGAGTTGGTTCTGTCTGTACCCGAATGATAGCCACACACGTGTACGCCATAGGCCTGGTGAGTTATCTATTCCAGAGTTTATGCACCTGCGACGCACACGCCTAAAGGTGTAGGGAGCTATCAGCTACTACTTGTGGTGTTTCTGCAAGTTAATGGAGGAGGAGATTAGTGTTTGACGTCTTGTCGGCAACGAGGTCATTAGAGACGGAGTAAGAGCTCAGATTAGGTAAGGATGGAGGAAGAAGTCGGCCGTGCTCTTTCAAAGGAACTATCCCGGCATTTGCCTTAAACGATTGAGGAAAAGCACGGAGACCCCAAATCAGGATGGAGGGACGCGTGTTTGAACCGTCGTCCTTCCGAATGCGAGTCCAGTGTGCTAACCAATGTGCTACCTCGCTCGGTTGCAGGGCGACGTGACCAGTGCCTGCTACTCTCCACGGGTTTTTATACTCGAGCTACTGCCATTTATTGGACAGGAAGGTGATGTGCTTTTTCAGCAGGACCATGTAAGCCCACATACGGCTGCCGCTACGCCATGTACTCTTCCTGGTTTACTAGAACTGCCTCTCTAGAAAGAGCACCCAATCTCCTGCCAATTGAAGACGTATAGAACCTGGTGAAGTGGATACTTACTCGTCCACCAGAGGCTGCAAGAGCCATTTCCGAAATGCAATAAATGTTACAAGCTGCTTGGGAACATATATTGCAGGATGTCAATCGGCAACGTTATGATCGTTTGCATGCGAGAATACACGCCTTCGTTGCCGCCAGAGGAGTGTAAACTGGGTACTGATGCGACCTTGGGCTGTCTTATACTATGATTGTTTCATCCGGTCTTAATTTTTTTATCATATACTCCTACAATGATGAACTACCTGTCACATTACTTATCAATAAAATGGGTGCAGTTCGACAACATCAAAGACGACCACCGCACCCCACGTGGCGCGCGCCGCTCGCAGTTAGACGAGAGACGGCACTTTTGAACCCTCCGCCAGCACGCCTCCAGGGCGAGCTTGCTATTCATCTCTCTCTGCTATCCGTCGGGTGGCGTCACCCATACATCCCACCACAGGGTGCGGAAGTGAAATTACATCTCTGCACGCAACGCTGATGGCCGGCGCATCCTTTTAAGCGGCTGCTGCCTTGGTGGATGACGGTTTCATATACAACCGCTCGCTCACCGATAGATCTGTACCTACAGATTGGAAAATTGTGCAGGTCGCACCAGTGTCTAAGAGGGGTAGTAGGAGTAATCCATCGAACTACAGATCTATATCATTGACGTCGGTTTGCAGTAGGGTTTTGGAGCATATACTGTATTCAAACATTATGAATCACCTCGAAGAGAACGATCTATTGATACGTAATCAGCATGGTTTCAGAAAACATCGTTCTTGTGCAACGCAGCTAGCTCTTTGTTCGCACGAAGTAATGGCCGCTATCGACAGGGGATCTCAAGTTGATTCCGTATTTCTAGATTTCCGGAAAGCTTTTGACACCGTTCCTCACAAGCGACTTCTAATCAAGCTGCGGGCCTATGTGGAATCGTCTCAGTTGTGCGACTGGATTCGTGATTTCCTGTCAGGAAGGTCGCAGTTCGTAGTAATAGACGGCAAATCATCGAGTAAAACTGAAGTGATATCAGGTGTTCTCCAGGGAAGCGTCCTGGGACCTCTGCTGTTCCCGATCTATATAAATGACCTGGGTGACAATCTGAGCAGTTCTCTCAGGCTGTTCGCAGATGATGCTGTAATTTACCGTCTAGTAAGGTCATCCGAAGACCAGTATCAGCGATTTAGAAAAGATTGCTGTATAGTGTGGCAGGTGGCAGTTGACGCTAAATAACGAAAAGTGTGAGGTGATCCACATGAGTTCCAAAAGAAATCCGTTGGAATTCGATTACTCGATAAATAGTACAATTCTCAAGGCTGTCAATTCAACTAAGTACCTGGGTGGTAAAATTACAAACAACTTCTGTTGGAAAGCCCACATAGATAATATTGTGGGGAAGGCGAGCCAAAGGTTGCGTTTTATTGGCGGGACACTTAGAGGATGCAAAAAGTCCACTAAAGAGACAGCTTACACTACACTCGTTCGTCCTCTGTTAGAATATTGCTGCGCGGTGTGGGATCCTTACCAGGTGGGATTGACGGAGGACATCGAAAGGCTGCAGAAAAGGGCAGCTCGGTTTATATTATTACGTAATAGGGGAGAGAGTGTGGCAGATATGATACGCGAGTTGGGATGGAAGTCATTAAAGCATAGACGTCTTTCGTCGCGGCGAGATCTATTTACGAAATTTCAGTCACCAACTTTCTCTTCTCAATGCGAAAATATTTTGTTGAGCCCAACCTACATAGATAGGAATGATCATCAAAATAAAATAAGAGAAATCAGAGCTCGAACAGAATGGTTTAGGTGTTCGTTTTTCCCGCGCTCTGTTCGGGAGTGGAATGGTAGGGATATAGTATGATTGTGGTTCGATGAACCCTCTGCCAAGCACTTAAATGTGAATTGCAGAGTAATCATGTAGATGTAGATGTTTTAAATACTGATTTCCATGTGCATTTTATTTTTTCTATTGTACACCAGACAGCCCTGGAAGGTTAAAATAAACTGTGTGTGGAAACCGGGGTCCAAAACCATCATCCACCCCGGCAACAGAGAATCGCATTCATAGGTGACAATGCTTTTCTACGCAGCAGCTAGCTCCATCTTCTCCACAGGTCATCATGGCAATCAGGCACGATCACTGAATAACAAACGACATTGCGAGACGTTCCGCCTCCAGCCTGTTAACGTACGAAGTCACATTTGCTACTGAAAGGATGGTGTAGTGGCAGGCGCCGATGTCTATAACTTTGACGCTCTGTAGTGTCGTTGGACAACATATCTGGACATGGGTTCCCGTCCTCGATTTGTTCCTCAAAACGTCCTCTACAACCTCTCGCAGTTAGTTGTAACATTTAGGGAGACCCTGCATATTCCAATATTTTATTTAGTCCATCTCTTCCTCCCCATCTCTATGTCCATCTCTTCCTTCACCCTCTCTCTACCCATCTCGTCCATCCCCTCTCTCTGACCACCTCCTCCACCCCTCCACTCTCTTTCTATCTCCTGCTACCCCTGTCTCTGCCCATCTGCTCATCTCTCTGTCCGTCTTCTACTCTCCTGTCTTTTTGCTCCTTTCTCCTCTAATTCTCCTTTGTCGATCTCCTCCCCCCCCCCCACTCCCTCCTCTCTCACTGTCCACCCCTCCTTTTCCTCCCCTTTCCCTGTCCATCTCCACATCTTTGCTTTCTCTGTTCATCTCCTCCTCTCCCGTCTCTACCGTTTTCCCTATCACCCACTCTCTCTTCGTCTCCTCTTCCTCCTGCCTGTGCACACCTCCCCCTTCTTTATCTGTCGAGCTGCTCCTTCCCCCTTCTCTCTCCGCGTTATCACCCTTGCCCAATAGCAGGCTTGTCGTTCTTATCACGATAGTATTTCCTTCCATCTCGTATCCGTAAATAATTTGGCTGAAATTGTTCCAGAGGTCTTGGATAATCTTTTTTAATCTTTGTTTTGCCCACGTGCGCACATGTCAAATATGAACTGCCGGAATCAAATTAGTACGCTAGGAAAGATGTCGATTTTGATCCTATAAAAAATAAATAGTACATATACTGGTATAATAGTACATATACTGATAATTGTTTCACCTCGTCCGCCAACAGGTAGCTTAGCACCAAAGGTAAAGTATGTCATTTACCCTTTAATGTGGCATGATCACTGCCAGGGGCTCAGTGTGGTGCAAACGTGTGAAGCCAGCAGGCAACATCCTGCAGAATGCACACGTGCTTCCTACAGACAACTGAGTGCATTTGAAAGGGGGAAATAGAGGGGACCCGAGTGACGGGGTGGTCCTTTCTGAGAATTGCCAGGTAAGTTGGATGTGCTGCATTAATTGTGCGACGATGCTGGTATCAGTGGTCACGTGAACATTCTCACACCCGTGGACGACTAAACAGCACAGACGCCCACCAGGATCGTCGTGCCGTAAGCGCAGCAGTGGCAGACAGTAAAGCCACCACGTACAGATAAGAGGGCTTGTGAGTTCAGACATGTCAACACGAACTGTTGCGAACCGGTTATTAGCACTGGGAGTACGGGCACGCAGATCGCTATTCTGTCTTTCATTCAGTCCACAGCATCGACGTACACAGATCGACTGTAGCTCTCAGAGGATCACTTGGAAGATGAAATGGTACGCTGTGGTCTTCAGCGATGGAAGCAGATTCTGTCTACACGCAAGTGGTGGTTGTTAGCTTGTACAACGTAGACTTGGCGAGCGCTGTCTCATGGAGTGTATTTGTGCAAGACACACTGACTCAACACCAGAGCTTACGGTCTGGGCTGTTATGAGCTGCAACTCTCGTTCACCTTGTAAGTTTATGGAAGGAGAGGGGACGCTAGCCAGTACTCGGTACGTGCAGAATGTTGTTAACCCCTTGTTTTGCCGTTCTTGCAACGGGAAATCGATGTGTTGTTCCAACAGGATAATGCTCACCCACACACTGCTTGTGAAACTCAACGTGCCCTGCAAGACGTGTAGCAACTTCCCTGGCAAGCACAATCTCTAGTCCTGTCTCCAATGGAGCACTTGTGGGACATAAAGGACGATAAGTGACTCGTGCGACTCGTCAATCAATAACTGTTAGGGATCTACGTGAACAGGTCGAGCAGGCGTGACATAACGTATCCCAGGGCATTACCCGCCGTCTGTACTAATGACTGAATGCCAGAGTCAGCGCCTGCATTGCCGCATGTGGAGGCTAACCACGTACTAATATATGTGTTTCAGCATGAGTCGATCCTCGTACCTCCGAACTGCTTGTGCTACTGATCAGTGAATTTAATCATTTAATATACTCCTTATGCAGTGTTGCAACAACGTATCTTGAGTGAAGTGGAAACCCGGTAAAGCTGTCTGCTTCCATGTGGAGCACGTATTGGTCTCACCACGGACTTCTAGTACTCAGCCACATAAAATTGATATCATCAGAGTGTACGGGCCTGAAAATGACGTTGGCGCAACGTCAAAACTAGTTGCCAAATAAATATGAAATCTTAAGTACACCTAGAGGAGTTGCATTTTTAATAAAAATTATACCAGCTGATATCCCACCATCATCCAGTTTAAATATGCATGCACGAAGATATTCGCAGTTGAGTTAATCTGCATATAAAGCTATGCAGAAAGCAAAATAGCATTAATATACAAATTTCATGTATACAAGCGCGTTAGTAGCAAAGAAATGACCAATGTACCCTAGAAATACGAATTGGCCTCTCTTTCCAGAATGAGATTTTCACTCTGCAGCAGAGTGTGCGCTGATATGAAACTTCCTGGCAGATTAAAACTGTGTGCCCCACCGAGGCTCGAACTCGGGACCTTTGCCTTTCGCGGGCAAGTGCTCTACCATCTTTTTTTTACCTTTTTTTCCTTTATTAAAACAGCCATATATGTACATAAGCACAAAAACAAAATATTGAAGTGCTGGAACTGATTCAACACGAATTGTATCCTACAATAGACTGAAGAACACATTTCAATATAGTGCCATTTGTAAGCTTACAAAATAGAACATAACTAGTAAACTGACAATAGCCTCTTCTTAGATCCGAAACGCAAACATATATATAATTGATTGTCTTAACTGGAATTACAGTTCTGTCATTTGATTCATAACCGTCCAAACTCAGTCATTTGGAGCACACAAACGGGTAACAAGAGATGCACAGGAACATAAATTAATGAAAACGTCATAATGAAGTTCATAACACCATTGAGAAGTCGGGAGTAGTCCTAGGAACTGGTATAACTCCTTATTCGTTGTGTATTTTGTTCGCTACATATTCTTGCATGTGATTTGTGTCCTTACCGGCCTTGTTTTTCAAAAATTATGTCTAACATGTTAGCAAACATCTTCCTAAAATTTGGGTAACGTTTCATTTTCCAACATGCCGTTCTCATGTAAGCCTCGAAACTAATGAGATTATCTTCACTATTGTGGATGATGATATATGTCACAAACTGTCCTAACATCCACATAACGGTGTTGTTCTTGGTGGCGGGAAAATGTTTCGCGTCCGGCCAGAGCAGGATGTCGGTGCAGTGGCTGGCTGGGCTGCTGCGGGTAATCAGGCCCAGCCTCTGCTGCACCCATTTCCAGTTAATGAGATGGCCGCCACAAGTGAAGCGATGGCGTAAGGTGTCGACCAGACCACAGCGGACGCATTTATCACTGTCACTTAAACCGATTCTATGCAACCTTTCATTAGTGGGTATAACATCGTTTACCACTTTAGACCATGTGGACGCCACTTCAGCATTGTGGACGGTTAAACTTATGTTGTCCCAAACTGCCTTCCAATGAACACTCGGGTATTTAAGTTCAATGGGATTTCGGACTATTGGAGATGTCCATCTTTTTAATAACAGGTGCGTCGTCGGTAAATCCTGCGTGAAATAATGTCCATCAATATAACTTACTTCAAGAAAAAACTGCTTGACATGTCGTAGTTTGTAATGTATGTTACCTACATCAATGGGTGGATGCGTATCGGTGGGTTGTAAGGTTCGGAAGAGCCAACTGGTTACGCTGAGAGGTTCCTTGTCCAACAAATGGATGATTCGTTTAATATGTAACGCAGTACACTTTCGGTTTATGTCAGGCATGTTTAGTCCGCCGGCATGTCTGGAAGACGTCAGCGTGGTGTATTTCATTTTGAACAGATGCCCTTGCCAGATAAATCTATTAGAGAGTTTCATCACGTGTTTGACCTGCATCTTGGGAACTGGAAATAGTTGGGCCATGTAGTACGCTTTACTGAATATATAACTGCTGAGGAGTCGCATGCGTTGGAGAATATTAACGGACCGCCAATTGTTTTCATAGATGGCATCTTGCATTTTGTTGGTGACCTGCTTCCAATTTTTTGCATTCATTTTTAGCAGGCATTTGTCGATAATCATCCCCAGAGTGGTGTGGGTTTCGACACGCTTCGCCCAAGGTATAATAACTGCGTCGAATCCTCGAATGTTGACAAAGGTGCATTTACCGGCGTTGATTTTAGCACCGGAAGCACGACAGTACTCGTCTACCGCGGTCTTGAGGGTTGATACGTCTCCGTCGTTGCGCAATAACATTCCGACGTCGCCGGCGTAAGCACGAACCACGAAGGACGTCCCGGCGATCGAAAGGCCTGCAAGTTTGTCATGAATAGAGCGTAAAAGCGGCTCGAGCGATAAAACAAATACACTCCTGGAAATGGAAAAAAGAACACATTGACACCGGTGTGTCAGATCCACCATACTTGCTCCGGACACTGCGAGAGGGCTGTACAAGCAATGATCACACGCACGGCACAGCGGACACACCAGGAACCGCGGTGTTGGCCGTCGAATGGCGCTAGCTGCGCAGCATTTGTGCACCGCCGCCGTCAGTGTCAGCCAGTTTGCCGTGGCATACGGAGCTCCATCGCAGTCTTTAACACTGGTAGCATGCCGCGACAGCGTGGACGTGAACCGTATGTGCAGTTGACGGACTTTGAGCGAGGGCGTATAGTGGGCATGCGGGAGGCCGGGTGGACGTACCGCCGAATTGCTCAACACGTGGGGCGTGAGGTGTCCACAGTACATCGATGTTGTCGCCAGTGGTCGGCGGAAGGTGCACGTGCCCGTCGACCTGGGACCGGACCGCAGCGACGCACGGATGCACGCCAAGACCGTAGGATCCTACGCAGTGCCGTAGGGGACCGCACCGCCACTTCCCAGCAAATTAGGGACACTGTTGCTCCTGGGGTATCGGCGAGGACCATTCGCAACCGTCTCCATGAAGCTGGGCTACGGTCCCGCACACCGTTAGGCCGTCTTCCGCTCACGCCCCAACATCGTGCAGCCCGCCTCCAGTGGTGTCGCGACAGGCGTGAATGGAGGGACGAATGGAGACGTGTCGTCTTCAGCGATGAGAGTCGCTTCTGCCTTGGTGCCAATGATGGTCGTATGCGTGTTTGGCGCCGTGCAGGTGAGCGCCACAATCAGGACTGCATACGACCGAGGCACACAGGGCCAACACCCGGCATCATGGTGTGGGGAGCGATCTCCTACACTGGCCGTACACCACTGGTGATCGTCGAGGGGACACTGAATAGTGCACGGTACATTCAAACCGTCATCGAACCCATCGTTCTACCATTCCTAGACCGGCAAGGGAACTTGCTGTTCCAACAGGACAATGCACGTCCGCATGTATCCCGTGCCACCCAACGTGCTCTAGAAGGTGTAAGTCAACTACCCTGGCCAGCAAGATCTCCGGATCTGTCCCCCATTGAGCATGTTTGGGACTGGATGAAGCGTCGTCTCACGCGGTCTGCACGTCCAGCACGAACGCTGGTCCAACTGAGGCGCCAGGTGGAAATGGCATGGCAAGCCGTTCCACAGGACTACATCCAGCATCTCTACGATCGTCTCCATGGGAGAATAGCAGCCTGCATTGCTGCGAAAGGTGGATATACACTGTACTAGTGCCGACATTGTGCATGCTCAGTTGCCTGTGTCTATGTGCCTGTGGTTCTGTCAGTGTGATCATGTGATGTATCTGACCCCAGGAATGTGTCAATAAAGTTTCCCCTTCCTGGGACAATGAATTCACGGTGTTCTTATTTCAATTTCCAGGAGTGTAGCATCATGGAAAGAGGGCTCCCCTGCGGCACTCCTCTTTGGACCTCGATGGGTTGAGTAAGGCGTCCATTTACGCTGATTCTGGTTGTAATGCCGGTGACGAAATGTTGCACGACATTTATAACCCGTTGCTCAAAACCACAACGCTGCAGTAGCTGTAGGAGGTACTCGTGGCGGACGCGATCAAATGCCTTGTAAAAGTCGATAAACAGCAATGCGAGATTCACGTTAATGACTGACGATATGGCTATTACATCTCTATATTCCGAAAGGGGCGTCATAATAGTGCGACCAGGGATGCATGATTGATGGTTGTGTATCACTTGCTTCATTAACGGAGACAATCTGCTGTTGAGTGCTCTGGCGAAGGTTTTGTAATCAAAATTGAGTAAAGTAATAGGTCGGAAGTTATCTAAGGTTTTTCGGTGTTTGCTTTTTGGTATCAATACAATTCGGCCTTCCTTCATTTCGGCCGGCACGTCACTCCCTCGCATCACTTCATTGAGAACATAAAATTCCCGTGGCAAACCATCAGGGCCAGGTTATTTATTTGATGGCGAGCCAGATACCAGTTCAAGGACTTCGTCTGGAGCAAAATCGTGTACTACCGCCGAGTTGTCCGCAGGCGTGACTACGGTGGCCAGAGCACTCACGATATCGCCGCCGTCATCACCATATGTATCACATTGCGAGTACAGATCCGTGAAGTACCGGTAAACTGCAGTAAGAATATCACTCTATCGGGTCAAACGGAGTCCATCATCTGTGTCCAGCTCCCCGATAAAAGCTCGCTTGTGATGGGGCACGATGTTTTATGAGGTGATACAGCGATGCAAGTTCGTCCTCTTGAAGCGATTTTGCTTTAGATCTGATCTTCAGTCCTTCAAGCTGCGTTCGCTTTATGCCTATAAGCTTCGCCTTTATTTGTTTGATGGTCGTCAGCTGTGTGTTGGTTGGTGTCGTAGTCGCATACAACTCTCGCAGAACTGTTTGGTAAAAATCAATCGTGCGTTTGACATCTTGCGCCCGTTGCCAACTGTAGTTTCGTAAAGATAATCGCATTTTCCGTTTGACGACAGCTTTCCACCAGGCTATCTTGCTCGGATATCTGCAGCATTGCTTGAAACAATCCGCCCATGTCGTGGAGATGACATCTTGTAGCAAGGCATCGGCGAGAATAGAAACATTTAGGCTCCACGGAATCCTATGCCATTTAGTATGCTGTTTGGCCAGATTTATCGTGACACAGAGGGCGCAGTGGTCGGAGAAGCTAGCCGGAATGACATCGGCGTCCAGAACATGTTGGCAAACGCTCTCAGAGATGTACAAACGGTCTAGACGGCTACATGCGGTGGTGGTCAGGTACGCGTACTTTACCAGGGTAGGAAATTTTAGTTCCCACGCATCCTTCAGCTGCAGGTGACGCACCAGATCATGTAGTTCCCTACAGTAATTAAAGTTTGGCGATTGGTCTTTCCTGTGGATTACACAGTTGAAATCACCACTAATTATCAACTGGGTTGGGTTGCGGCGTAGCAAGTATATGATGTCTTGTTTAAAGAAGTTAGCTCTTTCTGATTTTAAGGTCGTTCCAGATGGAGCATAGATATTGACGAGGGTGACGTCAAAAATTTGGCAAGCTATGCCTCTACCGGAGTCCAACATTTCGATATTGCTCACTGGGATTCCGTCTCGTGATAGAATGGCCGTACTTGTACCCCCGTCCGCCACGGTGTTTACGATTGTTGCAAATCCTGATACATGAAAACTTAAGATAGACACTTCCTGTGACAGAACTATATCAGCCTCGGACTCATAGATAAACTGCCGTAGCATTGCTAATTTTAAATCTGTCCTAACTCTATTAATGTTCAGGGACAAAAACTTATAAGCTTGACTCATGATCGTCCGAGACTTGTGGGTGATGGGAAGCGTAGGAAGCGCAGTCCATCCCACCGTCGGACTTCGAACCTACATCCGCAGGTTTTGTACCAGTTTTTGCGCTGACTTTACTTTTTGAGCTACTTCCAGCCTCAGAGTCCTTTGGTTTAACTTTCTTTTGTCGTCGCAAAGGCGTCCGAAGTGTCATTGAAGACGGCGGAGTCGGCGATTCATGGCTGTAAGCAGTATGTGAAAGTCCTTGTTTCGGAACGGGTGACGGCAAGTCCGAAGACGCGGTTTCAGTAGGCTCACTGTGTTTGTTTGGAGCCGCACTGGCTGTTTGCATACAGCTGTCCGGGTCCTCTTGTTATTTGGAAGCAGTTTGGAAGTGGTGGCTGTTTATGTTATGCTCTACACCGCGTGCTTCATCCGCCGTGTTTACGAGTTGCAGTTGACTGACTGCCGCCTCTTGTGTGTTGGCCACCTGCGGCGAGTCGGCAAGCGGCATCGGAACAGATTGCTGTAAACACTCGGCTGCACTCATATTGACAGTTTCTGCGTCGGGCGGTTGAATGGGAATTTGGCGGGTCGTAACTGAGCCATCCGACACATGCGCGTCCTGTGTGGAGGCCCGTGGCTCCGCGTCATCGGTTTGATTTTTCACTACCTGTTCGCCGGAACCACTACCGTCACTTACAGTACGTCGTCGTTTGTTACCGACAGATAATGCAACACCGGTGGCTGAGGGGTCACTGGCCACGTGTTTTTGAGGCAAGGATGGGAAGGTGCTGTTACCGAGATCGTTGCCCTCTGACACAGATGCACTCGGTTGGGAGTCAGTCACAGAAGGCGTCTGATTTTGAGTTAGGACATAAGCCAATGTTAATCTCTGTCGTTGTTGCAGATAGTTTCGAAGTACGATAACTCGCCGTGGGCAATCCTCTCGTAAATGGCCACTCGTGTTACAGATAAAAACAAGTGCCTACTTGCCCCCTCGTAAATGACATGAGCCTTATAACCATAAACCATTATATAGGATGGAATATTGGCTTTAACGGCCATGTCAACTGAGTGAACCCCTCTATAACATTGGAGTTTGTGACGGCTCGGCCATTTTTCGTTTCTAATCTGTCGGATGTCACCGTATTTGGCGAGGACATGTCTAAGAAAACAATTCTCAACCTCAGGTGGCAAATTGAACACTCGCACTTGTTTATACTCATTGTCAGCGTTAGTTATTGAAACTGTACTCACCTACTGATCACGATGTCGGAACTCTGCTTTCCCACCAGTATTCACCAAAATTTTCTCCAGTTGTATCTGGTCTAAAAACTTCACAAAGAAACAGTATTCCGCCATGTCATAATATGCTGAGTGGACCTGATCGGATGTGATGCGAATAATACCTACTATCCAGTCATGGATTTCTAGAGAACTCGGTTGCACATTCCTGGAAGATTTCTCAAATGCAAAACACAGGGTATTCTTACGTGGTACACTGGGAGCCATAACTGCACTATATGAGCTGTCGGGACCGCTGTGAGTAAATTAAGAAGCTTGTGTACGATGGTAGTGAAGAAGCACTGAGAATATCACAGGTCACAATCCAAGAATTATTATAAACACGGTTTTCGGTGCTACGACTACACGGAAGTACCGACACGTCCGATCGCTGTCGCGTCCCAAGCGGAACTATATCTCACGCCCCCTCCATACAGCTTTACTTCTGCCAATATCTCGTCTCCTACCTTCCAAACTTTACAGAAGCTCTCCTGCGAACCATGCAGAACTAGCACTCCTGAAAGAAAGGATATTGCGGAGACATGGCTTAGCCACAGCCTGGGGGATGTTTCCAGAATGAGATTTTCACTCTGCAACGGAGTGTGTGCTGATATGAAACTTCCTGGCAGATTAAAACTGTGTGCCCGACCGAGACTCGAACTCGGGACCTTTGCCTTTCGCGGGCAAGTGCTCTACCATCTGAGCTACCGAAGCACGACTCACGCCCGGTATTCACAGCTTTACTTCTGCCAATATCTCGTCTCCTATCTTCCAAACTTTACAGAAGCTCTCTTTCTTTGTTAATTGTGCTCAGGTGATCGTTTACGTACTAGTGTCAACACCTGCTGAGGGATTGAGTTCTAGCGTCATAAAGTCGCCGAAATGAATAAGGTTAATAAAGGAGCTAGGTTTTTTATGGCAATTAATTGCTATTATTACGGAACTTTTGCCAACTAATTTGTGTTGATTTGTGTCCTACATTAGAATACTTAAAAGTGGATACAAATGTTGCACCTGACTACAGCTGACGTATTCGTCCTTAGAGAATCAGCAACTGCATTCATATTAAAAGCAATTACACATGACACAATAAGCACTAAGTAATACTTAACTGACAAAGGTTGTGCCACTGCTGTTTATTGACTGCTTTGCCATTCTGATTCGGAGGCAGCTTTTGTCTCGTAAGTGATTAGTACTCCTTTTCTACTTTGTGAGGCTCAAAGAGTAAAATTGAGGTACAGCGATTACCATTCCACTTGTGCATATACTAAAGCGTGGGAGAGTTACTCCCCTTTGACAGTTGAGGGTTTCAAATTTATCTTTCTCTTTAAAAAACGATGGCTACCTCTTTCTGCTTTGTAGTTTGATTTCACTTCAAAGAATACGTAACCGGTGAGCAAGTAGGTAAATTATCGTCATTCCAGAGCTCGACCACAAACTCATTCTGTTTTGACAATACGCGGTTTCTCCGATTGCTGATACTCACTGTAGCCGTAGCAATGTAGGAATATAGTGATGCTGTTCAGGTCGTACTGGGCAAAGACTACATAAAGCAAGAATATTGAAAAATAGAACATAAATCAGCTACTATCCATCTTTTTGATTTGCTGCTCCTTGTATTGGCCGTGTTTGCAGTTAAAATTGTTGAATGTGAGGTCAGCCAGTTATGCAAAACACCGTTTTTCTCAGTACTGAGGAAAACGGTGTTTTGCATGACTGGCGGACCTCATATCCAACAATTTTAAATCTGCTAAGCTGTTTACCACAGATATATCCGGAACCTTTTAGAATGTCGTAATCCTGATTTCCCCAGATAAATTGTGAGGAAGTTCACACTAACGGCATATCCTCTCTCTTCACACAACAATAATTGCAGAGATATTGCTACCAACTTCGCTTTTTCAGGCGTAACGATAATACCTTAGTTCTAAAAGGAGTGAATTCAATACATGTACATAATTCACAAAGCGGAGAAAATGTGTAAATTACAATGAAACTGATATACTGGCAGTCTGACAAAACAGGAACTCAATGCTGCTTGGAGGTATACTTCACTTTGTTGAAATCCACAAATCATGATAGCATGCCTTGTTTACTTCTTGCCTCATTGCACAGACTTATGGGCCACCAATGAAAACGTAAGATTTTTGCAAACGTTAACATTAAACATATTCCGCATATGATTTGAAGGTTGACAATGTAACAAGAAAGAACCAGTACCACTAAGCAAACAAATATTTTTACGTTGTTCCAGCTTCATCAGCTATCGGCACAGATACAGTGAAGGAGGATTTAAACAGATTATGAAAACATCTTTTGCACCTGACGTACATCTCTTCTTGGTTATTTGAAATGTGTAACTGAAAAGAAAGTTACATTTACGAGAGAAAATGCGTCATATTATTTGGTCAAATACGCATTTAAGATCAGAAGAAAGTTTGAAAATGTATTCTTGACACTATGTTATTAACGTAAGTACTATAATACTTTCTATTTGAAACAACTGTCACGTGCACAAGACAGAAACAAGGAACATCACATGGTGACGCCGGCTTCAAAACAATATACAGCGTAAGATTGTAGTCCCCGTCTCCCATTATTTTTACCTCTATGTGTGCAACAATGAAATAAAAATATCTTATAACTGAAATGGATGACAGTCGAAAAGAAAAAACTGAGTTTGCTACCCGTTTATGCCAATAAAATAATATCAATACTGCATAGCGTATTAGTTACAATTTCTTCTTTGGTCAAGGGGTCAGGCATCGAACGCAAGCGACGCCTAGAGAAGGAGAAGCAAAATCGGCAAGAGACGCTTGAACAGGAATCAGAACCAACGAAGTCTGCGAGATTACTCATATCCATTACACCAAAAGAACAGGCCAGTCGCTGCCTTGGTACGACAACATCCATGACCGATTTAGCGTCACTGGTTAATGGAACAACGCTGCAAGCGTTCTTTAAATTAACAGCTGAGAAATACGGAAAAATGGACGGATATTTGCCGTCACTAATTGGCAACTATGAGAATGTCTTGCGAAAACAGTGGAAGGATATCGAATTCGTGTACAGTGATGAGATTACAATAGTTCCATACTAAATGTTGTGCCTGATCGACTCTAGATGGCGAAGTCTGAAAAAGAAGGAACATGAGCCAGTCGGAGGCATCAAAATCATGGTTTTTGCAGATTGTTTCAGCCACCACCCGTCTGACGAGCTCAGGCATTCGACCAGTTGGCAAGAGTTATTCCGGCACCTCATTTGTGTAGACTCAGCATTGTGGAGTTGACGGAGACCATGCGACAACAACATTTGCCAATGTTTTGAAGTTCTACACGTCGGTAATTTGGAGACCAAATATTTTGATTCATTGATGTAAAAAGTGTTGACAGTGGCATCTGACGACTATGGTTTGGATAGAGCACTTCGTGTACATCCAGCTCGTGCTCAAGGCATTACACACAACATACACGTTCCTGAACATAGAGTGAAATTTTAGAAATACTGCTCAGAATGTGCTAGTGAATGCCACAAGAAATGACGACGATGTAAACATCGACAACATTGCGTCAAGTGATATCAACAAGACTGTAGGATTACAAAAGAAGCTGCAGTTTTTCAAACTATCGATACTTAGG
Organism: Schistocerca serialis cubense; assembly: GCF_023864345.2. NCBI lineage: Eukaryota > Metazoa > Arthropoda > Insecta > Orthoptera > Acrididae > Schistocerca > Schistocerca serialis. The sequence goes on from NC_064638.1 coordinate 227,580,112, forward strand.
CAAAGCTCAAATATTAACATTGAGCAAGACTTGAGAATGGCGGAACTGACACCATCGCTGAAACAGTTGTGTAGCAGTGATAGTCCATTTGTTCGTATCGACTTTAGCAGAGATGGAGTTTACGTGATCAAACCAAAATCTATACACTTTCCGCAAATCCGAACAACGGAAGAATTGATCGAACACAACTCCCAATAACACAGTCCATAAAACGCAAGGATGTACAGTGAGCAATGCTGTTGTATACCTCGGGTCTGCGCAGTTTGCTAAAAGATAGGCATATGTCGCATTAAGCCATGTCAGATCACTGGATTGATTACGAACGAGGAGCATGACTGCTCAAAACGCACTGGCAGAACACCGTGCAATGATGATGCAACGAAATACTTTAGTACAGAAACTGTATAAAAATCAATATGAAATTAATTTTTATCACTTCTTTATTATATTTTTTAGAAAAATTGGTTGAAATGTTATTAGTAGGTAGGTATGGCACTATTCTGTTTCAGATACGATGAGATGAAAAGACGCTGGAATAAACCTCAAATTTAAAGCAAGTCTCTCTGTAATTTTATCATTATATTTACATTCCATTGAAAAATTTAATAGATGCAGGATTAAAACCCACAAATAATTATTTAAATACAAGCAAAAAATATACCACTTTTTTTTAAAACTGACTACAAAATATAAAACAACTTCCCGTACCCCTAACCACATAAAGGTAGTTCCGATAATTGATGCTTGTGAATTTTTTATAGCTATGACATTCCCTGTAAGATTTGAAACGAGGAACGTGGGGCACTTGAAAATGATAAGTGATGCATGAACAGTTCATCTAACTCGCTAACAATTTTATTTAACTGAAAATGATATGAACTGCTGAACGACGGCTACTCTCTACGCTCCTGTGTATTGTCTATTGTATGCGGTCCACATTCTTCATTTTAAATTTAAAAAGTATTGGCAAAACTATTAAAAATTCGCAAGCACAAATTTTCAGGACGATCTGTATCATGTTAGGAATGTGTACAGGGCTAGTAGAAAATATTTTATACTTTTTAGTCCGTTTTAAAGAAGGGGCATATTAAAATCAAATTCTTAAAATAATTACTTCATTTAAAAACAAAGCTTTCGCATGTCTGAATCAAATTTTAATTTAAGTTCATACGACCAGTAAACAAAAATAAACAAGGAGCTATGCTAATAAACGTTGTAATTTGATAATATGAGTGCACGCTGAAAAGTAATGCCTCCGAAATTTTGGTGCGAAAACTCTAGCAGCTTTTTAAATGAAACCGACTTTATTAAACTTTCTGCATCTTTATTCTTCATGTCTACATAGTCACCCTGAAAACTAATACACATCTCTCTACGATAGACAAGTTTGTTGATGCATCCTCTGTTGAATGTTTGGCTTTGTTGATGGTTGTAATATTTCTGGCTTAGTCAGCCATCATATTAGGCTCCAAGAAGCTGTTCCCAGGGCAGCGGAGATGCAAGAAGTATATAGATGACGAAATGTGGTGTGAGATGGCTTCTGTGTTCGGAACAAGGGTGCCAAAACGTTGAAGTTAAACTACTCACTGGAATGACTTCACTTTTTAATATAAATATCTCTCAACAGCTGGCTATCAATCAGTCATTTTAGAATTATTAAAAACAATTTAAATCAAAAACAAAAGACTAACGAAATTGCAGACCAAGCACTTCGGCAGCGTTCGGGTCAAGCATTTTCTGGTATGGCGCGCGAAGTGTTTCGGGCTGTTCATCACTCTGGATTAGGCAGTCGAGAAGAACAGACATGTTGTATGTCGTAGTAAGTGTTTCCAATTTTTAATTAAGTTCCTGTTCCTCACTCTGGATTAGGTAGTCGAGAAGAACAGACATGTTGTCTGTCGTAGGATCTGTTTGCTAGTATTCAGTATTAAAAGATTCACTCCGGCAGTCATGAGACACAGACACATGCCACAAATAGTGAAAGGTACATTTTCGTAAACATTGTGTTTGATCATGTACTTTGCTGTATCAGAAGGTGTTGTATTAAGATCATGTAGTCTTCTCGTGTGGCTGTATTGAAATACGCGAGTGGCATCCCGAAGAACTGATACATTATTTCAGAACAGAAACTCACTAAAAGTCAGTTTCAGCCTCAAGATACAGAACCTACGACCTGCGTGCTGTATTCAGCGCTGGGGACATCAACTTGAAGACAGAAAGTCAGTGAAGTACAACAGAACCTTCGTATTCCAGACAGTGCAGTGGAAACAAGTAGGCGCCTCACGTGTACTGTATGCACAGAACAAATGTGCTCAGTGGCACGTCATCTGCAGTAATGCAGAGGAGGTAAAGGAGGATGATCGTTATTAACACCAACAATCAATTAATTCTTCCTTTCTTGCCATATGGTGCCACAACTTCTCAGCTCACATCGCTTCATCCTCGAAGATGTTCTTTAACTTCTGCAGACACATGAAAATCGGATGGGGCCAAGTAGGGAGTGCACGGAGGATGAACCCACGGCGTCGAGTTGTTGCACAAATCTCATCGCTCACGTGAGCTCTGGATTGTCTTGCTGAAGGAAAATGTGCTCCATGTCAGGACGAACCCCTCTGCGGTTAGAAATTACATTACGGCATGCTGTTTTTCATGCAGTTACATCGGACACCGCCATGTTTTACGATAGAATAATGGCTCTGAGCACTATGGGACTCAACTGCTGAGGTCAGCAGTCCCCTAGAACTTAGAACTAGTTAAACCTAACTAACCTAAGGACATCACACACATCCATGCCCGAGGCAGGATTCGAACCTGCGACCGTAGCGGTCTCGCGGTTCCAGACTGCAGCGCCAGAACCGCGCGGCTACTTCGGCCGGCACGATAGAATATTCGGAGTCCTCTAGCGGCTGCAGGTTACAACTTGCGTCGGCGAAGCGGGAGTCGCCCAAGTTAAATGTGTGACATGTAATGCCTCAACCGGTCTTGGGAACAGAGTAAAAATTCAGAGATACTACTTCTCATCACATCCTCGTATTTACACGGTTTAAATAAAAGTACAAAAAGAAAAAAAAATGTTGTTACTAACGTAAACCGAACCAACGACTTTAAGATTAAAAAGACTTGCGTGCTACGCACACATCCACTGCTTTTCATGTTAGTAATTTCGAAATATTTTTTTATTTAATAACACCCATAAATCTTTTAAGCCAAAGGCCTTATCGCAGTGGTAACACCGGTTCTCGTCATATCATCGAAGTTAAGAGCTGCTGGGTTGGGCTAGCAGTTGGATGGGTGACCATCCGGTCTGTCGAGCGCTGTTGGCAAGCGGGGTGCACTCAGCCCTTGTGAGGCGAACTGAGAAGGTACTTGATTGGGAAGTAGCGGCTCCGGTCTTGTAAACTGACATACGACCGAGAGAGCTGTGTGCTGACCACATGCTCCTCCATATCCGCTTCCAGTGACGCCTGTGGACTGAGGATAAAACGGCGGACGGTCGGTGCAGTTGGGCCTTCCAAGGCCTATTCGGACGGACTTTTATAAATGTTTTAAACTTGAAAGTAGATTTTTTAGAACCTTTTTTTTTAAATTGCTCTGTACTCTTTTAGGAAATTGATGTCCTTGTACCGACTCCCAAATTCTGTAGGTATAAAGAAAATCTCAGGTGGTCAGTCCTCATGGTCCCCATGTCACTCACGAACACATGCCTTTTGCAACTCACTTAGTTAACATGCAGTTAACAACACCTCGGCCGTACTGAGCATGTTTGAAACCACTAACTGCATCTTTATGGCCTTTGGTGAGGTCTCCTGTATAAGGAGATGCAAAATTAGGCACAGAAGCATGCACGAGGCCACGTTGTAACGCCCGTATAAAAAGTAAACGGCAGCCACGCAGACACAAAGGGCGGCGTGGGAGGCCGGGGCGTGCTACCGGCTGCGGGCGCGGCGGTCATCTTTTGGCTGCCAGGCTGGTGGTAACCAGGTAGCTGGCTCGATCCCGGAGCAGCCCTCACCCGCCTAATTGGGGCCGCGAGAGCGGCCCGCGCCCCTCACCGGCGTTCCGGCACTCCGCCCGGGCTGAATATTTAGCACGGCGCATCAGTTTCCCTGCCCTCGCAGGGGTCGATGTCGCCCCACTGACAAGCCCTTTCTTTACTGCGCTCCCGGGCAAGTAGTTTACCTAAGTAGCTCTGTATCTAAAGCCACGTTTGCACTTCATGAGCGTCTCATTGTTGTAGAGGGTTGAGTGCTTCGATTATACACTATTGGCCATTAAAATTGCTACACCAAGAAGAAATGCAGAAGATAAACGGGTATTCATTGTACAAATATATTATACTAGAACTGACATGTGATTACATTTTCACGCAATTTGGGTGCATAGATCCTGAAAAATCAGTACCCAGAACAACCTTGAACGGCCTTGATACGCATGGGTATGATCCAAACAGAGCTTGGATGGCGTGTACAGGTACAGCTGCCCCTGCAGCTTCAACACGATACACAGATCTGGAGAATGTGCTGGCCAGGGCAGCAGTCGAACATTTTCTGTATCCAGAAAGGCGCGTACAGGAGCTGCAACATGCGGTCGTGCATTATCCTGCTGAAATGCAGGGTTTCGCAGGGATCGAATGAAGGGCAGAGCCACGGGTCGTAACACATCTGAAACGTAACGTCCACTGTTCAAAGTGCCGTCAATGTGAACAAGAGGTGACCGAGACGTGTAACCAATGGCACCCCATACCATCACGCCGGGTGATACGCCAATATGGCGATGACGAATACACGCTTCCAATGTGCGTTCACCGCGATGTCGCCAAACACGGATGCGGCCATCGTGATGCTGTAAACAGAACCTTGATCCATCCGAAAAAATGACGTTTTGCCATTCGTGCTCCCAGGTTCGTCGTTGAGTACACCGTTCCAGGCGCTCCTGTCTGTGATGCAGCGTCAAGGGTAACTGCAGCCGTGGTCTGCTAGCTGATAGTCCATGCTGCTGCAAACGTCGTCGAACTCTTCGTGCAGATGGTTGTTGTCTTGCAAACGACCCCATCTGTTGACTCAGGGATCGAGACGTGGCTGCACGGTCCGTTACAGCCATGCAAATAAGATGCCTGGACTGCTAGTGATATGAGGTCGTTGGGATCCAGCACGGCGTTTCGTATTACCCTCCTGAACCCACCGATTCCGTATTCTGTTAACAGTCATCGAATCTCGACCAACACGAGCAGCAATGTTGCGATACGATAAACCGCGATCGCGATAGGCTACAATCCGACCTTTGTCAAATTCAGAAACGTGATGGTACGCATTTCTCCTCCTTACACGAGGCATCACAACAACGTTTCACCAGGCAACGCCGGTCAACTGCTGTTAGTGTATGAGAAATCGGTTGGAAACTTTCCTCATGTCAGCACGTTGTAGGTGTCGCCACCGGCGCCAACCTTGTGTGAATGCTCTGAAAAGCTAATCATTTGCATATCACAACATCTTCTTCCTGTACTGTTTTAACAAATTTAGCGTCTGTAGCACGTCATCTTCGTGGTGTAGCAATTTTAATGGCCAGTAGTGTATTACGCGTCCTCGTTGGTATTCTGTTCGTAGATTGGTGAAAGGAGCGAATATATCTAAAGCCCGGAATTTTATGGTGCACGTAATTCGATTGCTGAGTCTTAATCACTAAGTAGTAATTCCGTAGTACAGAGCAACAGAAATGACTATTGAGGATGGGGCACTCCGAAGAAATTCCGCGTCAAAGACATAAATCAGTCTATGTTTATATTCTTGTTAGTCTCTAGCACCAATTTGTTACTCATCAGCAATACATCGTAGTTGAGTGACATCGTCCATAATTAAACGTGATGCACAATAACGGGTTGCTTGGAGGCTCCGACTTTGGAAGAGCTGAACAAAGCAGGAGATACTTCTGGATTTAAAAAAAAAAATAATACGGCGAGCTCCTCATGGGTACAATGACAAATTCATCATACCTTGAAACTAATTAGCTGAAACTTCTTACTTAAGAATATTCCATATTACCACTGCCATTACTGTATACATTGTATACTTTAGCAGTAGCGTCAACAATTACTTTATTTTATTTTATTTTATTTATTTATTTATTTATTTTTTTGCGAGAATACAGTGTCACAATGAATACTAGTAATGAGAAACCTAGAGTATTAAATTCCCAAATCCGTGTGGCCCATGTGGTCTGACTTTTGAATATGAACGTTAATTGTGTAAATTTATTTCGATGTTCTTGTTGCCAGTTACACTCAACTGTATCTCTCTGTAAATGAAATTCAACGCAAGACAAGTTTGTCGTCAATACAGAGAGCGGCTTGCTCAACAAATAATCATAACACACTGCCTAATTGTCGCTTATTGAACTGGGCCCCGTTGAAAAACGGATGTATTACGTAAAAAGTTTGCAAATGAATACAGTTCCTGATTCCACCTCGTAAGGTTCTTTTAGGCCCTACAATTCTTTCTTACGTGCAACGAATAATTCAGTTGTTCTCTGTCTTGTTCAGTCGTAAGACTGTTAAGTGCTGAACTGCGTGATCCTGAAATAAATTACAGTGCGGCTAATCACCTTGGGATTTCTTAAGCTGCTTTTGTTATCTTTCCCAAAAATGCAGCTAACTCATCACGCAGTAGTTCAAGGTGTGATAGTGCAGTAATGTAACGATTTGCAATCATAGTGTGAGGATAAATTTTGGTGAAGTATTTGCAAATGAATGAAAAGTTACTTTAAACTGAAGTTATGTTAATATCCGTTTAATGACACAGAACTGAATCGTATTAACTCGAGTCCACGAGCGTCCTTTGAATCATAACAATGAACACTAATTTAGACAAACATTTCTTAAGTTAGAAATTATGTTTTTATACTTCTTACAAAATACTTTTAATTAGAAGTGGTGGGTGACGAATAATAATTAAGAATCTGAACAGTTGACCGATAATTCGCCCTGGATAGCAAAAAGTAGATGTTATTGAACAAAATGGAATCTTTGCACTACAATAACTACTCGGCTAGCGCTTGCAGCAAATAAAAACTGTTCATTCTGCATTTTTCCAAATGTCCCACCACTCTATGAAATCATTCTCTTACTCAGTTTCACCAGGGAGCATCTGAAATAAATTTCATTGTCTATTCACTCAGTTACAACACAAGACTCTCTCTCTCTCTCTCTCTCTCTCTCTCTCTCTCTCTGTGTGTGTGTGTGTGTGTGTGTGTGTGTGTGTGTGTGTGTGTGTATTTCTACTACAACCTCTGATAGCCAAGGAGTAACATATTACTCATGTGTTCAGACATCCAAAGATGCTCAAAATGGCAAACAGTCCACACACAACTGGGCTCACATGACGTATAAATCTTTCAACTATTGAGGAAAGGCAAAAGGTGACAGTTATTGAACTATATGAAAAACAACGTAAATTAGTTACAAACTATGGCGTGCATACTTTTATTTTTTTTTCAAAGTGTAAACGTCACTACAGATATTCGGATTTAGGTTATGACATGTTCGATATGCCTGCCATCATTGGTGATGACGTGGCGCAGACGAATAGCGAAATTCTGAACGACCTGCTGAAGTGTCGGGACATCGATGTTGTCGATGACCTCTTTAATGCCTTTTCAGCTCTGCAACGATTTTGAGGTTATTGCTACCTTGTCTTTAATATACACTCACAAAAAGAAGTAGCATGTGTTCAGATCCAGAGAAAATGGAGGCCAACCGACGCCTGTGTCAGTGGCCTCTGGGTATGCTAGAGCCAAAATGCGGTCCCAAAGTGCTCTTCCAGGACATCTCTTGCTTGGATATGGTCGAGCTCAGCCTTGCATGAACCATATCTTGTCGAAATCAGGGTCGCTTTGGATAATGGTGATAAAATCATCTTCTAAACCCTTCACGTACCGTTCGGTAGTCACCGAGGAATATTGCATCGATTATTTCGTGACTGCACATTACACACCACAACAACACACAGTAACGCGTTGAGGGTGAAGAGACATCTCGACCGCGAAATGTGGATTCTCAGGCACCCAAATGCGAAAATTTTGCTTCTTGATGAACTCATCCTAAGTAAAGTGCACTTCGTCGCTAAAGCAAACCATGCATGCGCATATTAATTCCTATCACGCCCGCATCAATCCGTATTGTTTGAAAATCCTAACGCAAACCGTTTAGAAGTTATGACGATTTTATTTCATACAGTTCAATAATTGTACCCTGCGTATCTTGTATCGAATACGGAGCACATTTGATGTACTGAAACGACTAACTTGAAAGAATATCCTTAACATCTCAGCTTCGCAGAAACCTTACAAGCTCTTATATACTTCAACAGGATGACATTATTACCTTTAAATTTCCATGGAAATTAGTAGAGGATGTTCAACGGACTGCGAGCAGATGAGGCACTGGAGAAGACTAACTGAAAGAGATGGTGCCTGAACTGTATGGACTACATCGTGATCATGTCCAAGACACACAGTTTATTTTGATGTCCTGCTTCTCCATTCTAGGCTATCACTGAAGATCTAGGGGAGGCAAATACAATGGATGAGCCAGAGGAGAGCCGCCACTGCCCACTGGGAGAGTGAAGGCCGGATGGTAGCGTCCTAGGTGTGTCACGCAATTACAATAGTATATACGTGTAACTCAAATGGGGAAAATCATTGACATAAGCTACTTTGACAAAGGGTAAAATTTTATGGCCCAGTGCCTGGGAATGAACTTCTCAGAAACGACGAAGTTGGTCCGCTGGAGTCCTACTGTCGTGACCAACTGTGGAAAGTTGTTGAAGCAACAAGCTACAAGTTACTGGACCTTTGATGCCTCATCACAAAACATGGAGGTCGGAGGTTTTCCCACTCTGTAAAGCAGGACAGGCAATGATCTGTGGCCGATCTGACGATAGTACACACAGCCGGGGCATGCATAGGCGTTTTAGAACACACTGTTCAGCTCACATTGTTGAACTTGAGGCTTGCTGCCGACGAATCCAGTGTGTTCACTTTGCAATGGGCATGGGAGAATCTAGAATGGACCGTGTATCGATGGAAACGTGTCGCCTGATCGAATGAAGAAAGTTTCTTGCTATAACAAACAGATAGGCTTGTATGGATACCCCGTCATCCAGGCGAAACTTTGCTCAAAACGTGTACCAGTCTAATGATGCAGACCGGTGTGGGCAGCTTCATGCTATAGGTGACATCCACCTGGACTGTAATGGAAGCCATGTTGACGGCTGTAGAATACCTGAATGTTATTGCGAACGACAACATCCTAATATGCTAGATGTATTCCCTGAGGACGATGGCATCTTCCATCAGGATGACGCAATCGTGCTACGGTGATTTGAGGAACCATGAAAATGAACCGACATAGATGTCCTAGCCAGTAAAGTCGCCTGATGTGAACCAAATGGAATACATTTGGTGCAGTATCAGGTGCCAGCTATGCTTCAACAATCCACTAGCCTCTAATACATGGCAATTGCGTGACCTGTGCATAGACCTCTGGTACCATACACTTCCAGAACCTACTAGGACTTTGTCAAATGCGTGCCATGCTTATTTAATAGCTGCTATATTGAATTCCAAAGTTGCACGAACTTGTTGTTGAGCAAGTGGTTATAATGTCTTTGCTTATCAGTGTACGTGTTATAAGAACCCATCAGGTAACAACGGCTTATGAATTTAGCTAGCGATATTCATCCATGGCGTTCCTGCATCTTTGCTAAGGTCAAGATGTCTCTCACTAGGTAGTCGACTACGCTCTTTTTTATTTATTCGACTTCAGCAAAGCACTTTTTGTCCGTCTATCATCCATCCGCCTTGTTATATGACTCACCCATTTCCATTTAATTTAATTTACTGTCATATCTGTGTATCCCATTCCAGTGCTTTTCCAAATTAGTTTCTTTTCATGTGTCTCATAGCAATTTCCAACATGAATCTCTCAATAGATCGCTGAGCAACCATAACATTTTTCAGAGGATTTCGCATATCTCACAATCATAAGTTAGTACCGTTAATACTGATTAGCTGTGAACAAGATAGATATATTCCCTGGAGTTTCGGGATTGCAGCCGGATAAGGTCGACTTTTTGCTACAATATTTCGGCTGCACCACTCAAGTCATTTTCAAGTGAGTATTTTTCACTGGAAAATGCTACTTCACATCGCAACCTATATACCACAAAACTGGCGCGAAACGCAACTTCGTCGAGTTTCACGCCCTCTTCGAATATTGCTCCATCTACGGCGCACAGGGCGTGCGTAAAATGATACTACATCTGCGTTCTCTGTCAAAATGCGCACTCGCGGAGTTAAAAAACAGATGTTGAAATTGATAAAATTCAATGTCTCCAGGCGTGTCGTTGGTCTTAACATGTTTTCTTTCGGAATAAATTAAAGAAATCACCGGATCCCATGCCTTGTCCAGTTGAAAGCGGCCATCAAAATTAATATCATCTTGCGCTAAACGTACTTCTAGCTCCAAACGAAGTTTACAGTTTCAGTGTTGTCGCAGGAACTGTTATTTTCTTTTAAAGTGATCCATATCCCTAAACGCATGTCACTTAGTTCTTGGGACAGCTTTTGATATTACAGGGCCACATTCGCGAATTGGTTGCTCCAGTACATTTTATTCCTCTGTCAAAAAAGTAGGTACGATTAAAATGGTTACTGTTCTGTTTATCCCTACACATTGGCTAAATACTATTGGATTATCACTGAAGTACATTTGAATACTGTACTTTCACTTATACAGAATGAAGGTATGCCTAATAATCTGGTAGCTCAAAGTGTCACTCAAGCTGTTATTTCAAAGCCTGCTGGCGTTTCGCCTAAATACAACAGTACTAGACAAACTTCCTTCGGTAAATTTATGTGTGGTTAAGTCTAACATCTGCTTTTACCTATGACTAGTGACTTAATTTCTCACTCTCATACATACAGCCACACTTACATAAAAATGGTACAAACCTGAAATCACAATAATATTTATACTACTATCTAGATAGCTAAGTTATTTCTCTATTTTGACTGAATGGTTATTCATCAGTGTAACTGTAGTAGATTTTTTTCTGTAAAATTGAGAATGTTTAAACCGTTATGAATTATTTTGTTAAATCTCTTGGGCAACCTGTACGTAAAAGCGAAGACTGGAGATAAACTGTAAAGAGAATTGTCTGTCGCAAGATTATTGCTGCAATGTATGAATTCGCATATGTGAAGTACCGTTTTCTTTAATGTAATTTGAAGTGAAATTATACAATGGAATGGATCTCAACAAGCGACTTTAAATTGCTAAGTTACTAAAGGCAGATGAAGCCGCGTATGTAACCCATTGAACATTTCCACACCAAGTTCCGTAGAGGAGAAGGTTCTATGTTTTAATATAAGTGTAACATATTTAGATTTATTATTATTGTTTCAAAGTAATTGTCACTAGTCTTAATGTCTTTTATTGTCGTCTGTAATTAATGACCACAGCCTAATACTCAATTCCGATGTAAAAATCCACTGTCTTGTCTAAATTAATGCCTCCCTTCAAAGAATTATCAATGAAATTCATCACTACCTCGCCTGGGATCTATCTGCAGCAGCTGATGACAGTTGCTGCTGCTGCAATGCGTCGGATGTTTACAGTGAAGCAGGAAAGTGAAGATGGCGATGAGCCATCTCATAAATGAACTAATTAATTTTAAAAAATGTTACTAATTCCCACTGCTCCTACAGTGCTGTGAAAATTTCATTAAACGTTCGGGATGACGTATGGAGATAGTGATTACTGGACCAGTGTGCATCCTCTCCCATCTCGTTTTGCAGTGTCCTTTCTCCTACTCGTCTGCGTTGTCTTGCCGTCGTTTCATGGTCTCTAATAGTCAACAACTTGTAGTAGTCGTTTCAGGTTTACACACGCTGCAACATTTCCTTCACTGCACGTTGCACTGCATGAAAGACACCAAAATGTAGTGTACTAACTGACATAAAACTCTCTGGGCCGGATTACGCTGTTCACGGAGATTAGGATTCTGGGTGAAGCCATGAAGACATTTCTTCAGTAGTCTTACATCTGGCAAATCTGTAGAAGTTTCTTTCAAAACCTCCACTATGGTGAAAGGTGTAGCTGGTTCGTTACTAAATTTCTCACTATTTTGCTGTGCTTTATTGCATTCGCACCTCGAATGACTTGCTGGAGAGCATAAACCATAAATGGGTTTATCGTCTTTTGGATAGAGCTGAAACGAAACTTAACATTCAGCTTCTCTCTTGTGTCCTATACTGTCAACATTTTGCCTGATGGCAATGCTACAGTAATTTTGGATTTTATCTGTGATAGGTTCTGTGACTCTGTTCTTACCATACGATCCTTTTTCATCTTCCAGTTTCTTTCCCTTTATGCAGTTTCCAGTCTTCGCTGCCTCGTACTGATTTGCAGTTGTACATGACCTAAGCGCATCTCACCTTATTCAACTATTCAAAGTGTTCGATACTGGGGAAGCCCACACAGTCTTTTGTTTACATGAATGAATAAACCATAACTTCTTTCTTTTGCTGGTGCCTTGTCCTGCTGTTTCACAGGGTCGCTAAGGCTAGGACGGATTTGGCAAGGTTAATTTTTTGGGGGTCGCCCGGTGCCCTTCCTGCCGCCACCCCATACCCCCCATGATGGAATTAGTGTACCCCAACTGTCTGCGTTTAGTGTAAAACATGGAATATTGCGAACGTGTTAAGATGTCTGTGAGTAGTGTAACTAAGGCGGAACGTGGCAACCAGCCCGGTATTCACCTAGTGGGATGTGGAAAACCGCCTGAAAACCACAAGCAGGTCAGTAATCCGCAGGGCGGATTCGATCCGAGCAGTCCAGGAAGCAGCGCATAAGCGCTCTCGTCTAACTGGGTGAATAAACCAGAACTAAGGCAGTAACATATATGTACTATATATCACTGGAAAGGGAAATTCAGTAGAGTATGTTTAGTTAAAAAAACAAATGTTAAAAATTTCATGTTTTTAACTGGTACAGAGCTCCTTAATTCTGGAATCTCAACTTCTCAGAGAAGAAAGCCTGGGAGCTAAATACGATGGTTGCTGAAACTAGAAATATTACACACTGCTCTAGCAGAGTGTGCTTGCGAACGATGATTACTCGAACACTGCCCGCACGGTTTGAGAAGAAAGTTGGACCCAAGAAGTAAGGAGCATCTACATGATGCGCACTACACACGCCTCACAGTCGCCAGCACTGAATCAACGCATCTAAGAAACAACACTGGAACTTCATCAAAAGCAAAGTTGCCATTACTTACGGTGGAGAAAAGCCTTTCCGATGACTGTGTCTTCAGAATCCGGTGTTTAGAACATCCAGAAGCAGAAGGAACCACTACGACCAAGGTAGTCCAAAAGAAGAAAATATCCGAACCACAATCAAGGAGGCAGTCAAACTACACGCCCTACCAGACAGCAGTGGCAAGGTGAGGAAAAGTACCCAGCCGCAAAAATACGCTAACCTCCAGGCCAGGGCAGGTAACTGGGGCATTAGCGGCCACTAGGCAGACAAATACAGCTGGTTGAACTTCATCAGTAAACACAAGGAATTCAATGATTAATAATAAAAGGTGGAGGACGGCTAATTAACTTCGCCAACTCCAAACACTTCAGTCGTTGCTCTTCGTCTCAGCGACCCTGCGAACAGCAACGCACTAACAAGCGGCGTGATCTCAAAATAGTGGAGGTTTCACGACTAGGTAAATGTTCACTCAACTCAAACGTCCTGGACCCAGTGGACAGCGAGGTTGTGGCCCTCGCAACTACTGCCCCTCGATCCTGCAGGTTCGAATCCTGCCGCAGACATGGATGTGTGTGATGTCCTTAGGTTAGTTAGGTTCAAGTAGTTCTAAGTTCTAGGGGACTGATGACCTCAGATGTTGAGTCCCACAGTGCTCAGAGCCATTTGAACCCTTGTCCGCTTGGGCGCTGGAGAGCATCAAAGTCTGAGATGGGTGTCAGTTCCATATTACGCCAATAATCCCAACATGCGTTGCAAATCGCGCTGACTATACGACAAACGGGCTTCGAACTTCGTACCTCCTACGTCAATGCAGAGCCCACATCGGCGGTGCCTAGCCACACGCACATCAGCCAATACTGTGGTTGTCTTTGAGGTATTTTAATCACTCCGCTGACGTTACAGTTGTGCCATACACCACACTCTTCATACTAATAGTCGAGAGGTGTCAGATTTGGCGACAATGCTGGCCGTGGAACTGTGCCACCCTACCGATACACTGATTTGGATAAGCGACGTCGAGGTGATCCCGCACATTGACATCAAAGTGTGCTGGAGCTCCGTCGTGTTGCAGCCACATGTTTATGCGAATATTTAGAGGCATCCAACAGAGTAGGCAAAACGTCTCTTATACAAGTAAGATAGATCGGTCCTGTTGGTCTGTTAAGCAGTAGATACGGCTCGATGATGCTGTAACCAACTATCCCGATCTTCTATTGGTGATTTTGAATCATCTGCTCATGCCGATTTTCGTCCGCCCAAACATGCATGTTGTGCAGGTTTAATAAACCACCTCTAGTAAACGTGCATTTAATCGTGATTAGTACCAAGCTACGGATTGTGACTGGAGTTTGCATTGTTGTAAATACCACAGTGCAAACTGTTAATCCTCATCCTCTGGGCTTTCTATAGATGGAGACGTTGTTAATGGACAACACGGCACTTTTACCCGTGTGCAGCATTTGTGCGACTTGCCAAGTGTTGGTGGCTGGTCTCGTTCGAACATTGTCAGCACGTCCTCCTCCAACTGCAGTCTGAGTTGAGCATGGTCGACTTGATTCACCAACCAGAGGACAACCACTATACTGGGGATAGTATTCTCAAGTACCAAGCAAAAACTGTTATTACTTTACTGTACAATGGAGACACCTCAGGCAGATAATACCTACGCGTAGTTTCCGTCTGATGTGAGGCTTCTTTCGATCGCCACGAAAGAGGAATGATGTGGGGTACGTCTGTCTGGAAAACGTTGCGCATACAATCTTGTAGCAGCTCTCTCATTGAAATCCGCACTGTCGTAAGCATGCACTATGTTCGTCATTTCCGCAGCAGTGTACCGCTAAATATCGCGCCGTTGTCAACAACGTTACTCCACTGGGAGACCACACAAGGTCCAAAGTAGAATGCACACAGGCGCTGCACCAAAGCGAATCTGAAAAAACAGTCACAACCTTCGTTGTCAGATTCCGTCACTCTGCAGCGCCCAAGCCGTGCGTTTCCAATTATGGTTCCTACTTGAAAACCGAACAGTTTGCCTTCCCGCACAACACTGAACGCTGTCTGTTTTTTGTATCGCACCCTGTATAAGTGGTGTCTGTCCGAAAGAACAGACGCCTTGGTGATCAAGCGGCCATACAAATAATACTGAAGGTTCTCAATGTTTCACCTGTTACCATAGATTTAGTTCAACGACCAAATACATGTAAGGTGCGACGATTGAAGATCCATTCCTTCAGTGCCAATGCACACCATTATAAAAAGATTAATTCGGTGAAACTCATTGTACTTCATGTTATTACAGAAGCCTATACCTGTGGCTAGCTTGATTGCAACGTATATCTTCGCAAATAGAAACTCCATTTAATAAAACCGTACACGAAATAGCAAATGACTCAATTCAGGAAGTAATGGAAATAAACGAAGAAGTGCTATCTATGGAAATTTTCGTGCCGCAATAAGAAAAGCAGCGATAAAAGAAGTTCATTAAATACTTTGGAAGGGAGGCATAACACCACCATCCTGCTCTACATTAACGATCTGACTTGGTCCTATATAAATAGCAGTTTCATCACAATTATGAAACGTATGAGACATGAGTACATATGTTTAAGCAATAGTGCAGAGCTGCATCGATTCAGAATTTGGAATAATTTCTGCAGTAACGAGAAGCATCCTACGTAAGGGAGCTGAATTGACATGTAGGTAAAAACTTATTACGATTGAAATAACGTCCCTTTTCATGTGCATTAACCTTGTTTCATATCACTTGTCTTTAAACACAAAATTTTTGTTACTATGCGATGCAGTAAATGAAAACGAGACAGATAAAAGAGAAGAAAGTAAACTTTGTTATTTCAAAAGTAATCACTATAGATGTAGATATTTTCGTCCCACTGAGAGACAAGACGGTTAGTTCCAACGTCGAAAATATTTGCAATTGCCTATGGAAAAGTGATTGTACCCAGCCACGCACCTCTTCGTTCGAATGTCTTCTTTCAGGGCTCCAAAAATATGGAAGTCACATGGGGGTGATGGAGACTGCATGGAGGATGCCCAAGGGCTTCTCAGCTCTACTTCTGCAACATAGTCGAAACAACTTTGGCAACATGCATGCTGACCCACATGCGCCTTCCACATTTTTGGAGCCCCGAAGAAAGGCTTCCGTGGCCATCATTTGCTTTGGACGAAGACGTGCACACCTCGAACAATGAGCGAGGTGGCGCAGTGGTTAGACACTAGACTCGCATTCGGGAGGACGACGGTTCAATCCCGCGTCCGGCCATCCTGATTTAGGTTTTCCGTGATTTCCCTAAATCACTCCAGGCAAATGCTGGTATGGTTCCTCTGAAAGGGCACGGCCGACTTTCTTCCCCCTCCTTCCCTAATCCGATGAGACCGATGACCTCGCTGTCTGGTCTCCTTCCCCAACCAACCCCCCTAACCTCGAACAATCATGATTCCGTAGACAGTCGCAAATATTTTTCGGAAAAAGGTATTGACCGCATTGTTTCCCAGTGTGATAAATGTATTAACAGTAATGGCTATTACTTTGAAATAATTTATAATTTCTTTGCATTTTTCAGTCTGTCTCGTTTTCATTTGACTGCCCTTACAGTTATTCACTTATTTTTTCAGCTGTACGTCCTACTCAGATGTTAAGTCTGATGGATGCAGACCTACAGCGGGTGTTTTAATTACCCTATAGGATTATTACAAAAGTCAGTCAAATCCTGCAAAATTCATACAAAAGAATTATGGCAATGAATTTTGGACCATCCGTTGTTATGTAGATCGTATACAAACCGACTTTGTCTTCTTTACAGACTTGAAGGAATACCTGGACGAGAAGAATTTTGTAGATGACTATGAGTTTCTCGAACGATTGACAAAGTCGTTGCGAGATTGGACAAATTGCGTCTAGGAAGTCGTAATAGAAGCTAAAAACATGGACTCTTAATTAGAAGATCTATGGGCATTGACTGCGATTGTTTACGAAAGTTGGTTCAAAATGGTTCAAATGGCTCTGAGCACTATGGGACTTAACATCTGAGGTCATCAGTCCCCTAGAACTTAGAACTACTTAAACCTAACTAACCTAAGGACATCACACACATCCATGCCTGAGGCAGGATTGCGACCGTAGCGGTCGCGCGGTTCCAAACTGAAGCGCCTAGAACCGCTCGGCCACACCGGCCGGCTTTACGAAAGTTATTCGAAATATGCTCTAAATATACACCAAAAAAATAAATGCTTCAAAAATATGTTCTGAATTTTGAATATTTATCTTTTCATTAACCTGCCCACTACCGGTGAACTATGCGAAAAGCTACAGAGCAATGTGGTGTCGATAAACAGAATTCAAAATTTCAGTAGCAGTAGTTTCAGTGTGACGAATGAATATGCAGCTTTTTTCGAGCGTTCCATTCAGACGGCCAGAGCTTCCAGCGAACCATGAAATGAGACAGGGTTCTCTTTAGTTCAAACACAGGTTATCGATCCCTCGCTCTCGAGCCGCAACGCATTATCGCTGGCCCGGCAGCGGGCCTTAAGTGGTCCGATTGAACGTAGTTGCTGCCCTCTTCCAGCAGGAGGGAAACAGTCGCTGCGAAGACTTCTCTGTTCTCCGCGCGCCACCTTCTGCTTGTAACCGCACTCGCTACTGTACGTTGCACGTCATAAATGAAATTACGAAAATTAAACTAATAGAGTCACTGACAAACTAATGTAAGATAAAAATTAGCCCCCAGATGCAATGCTCACACAGAACTAAATTATTACTGGCATACCACACAGGCTGTACAATGAATACGATCTCAACCATTCATCGCCTGAAGTTTTGTTCTTTGACTCTGAATATTCTCGATTAATGGCCCTTACAATAGTTCGAAATTACTTTAACATAAAGAAAACCAGAAAAGACATTTTTGGACTTTTTTTTTAATGACATTAAGACTTGTGAGTCCCGACAAGTCTTAATGGTATACTCATCGAAAAAAAAACATAATTTCATGAGAAGTGGAGTATATAAAATCAATTTTTTCTCTCGCTGAAAAAAAAAAACACGTTACGTTGAAACCATTTTGAATGAGGCCTTGATTCTATATTGCAAAGAGCACAGATTTAAAATATACTTCGATAGCGATAAAAATATGGTCATGAGCTCCACGATTGTGGTTTCGCACTTTACTTGAAAGTGAAATTCCTTCTTTCGTCTTTTGTTCTCAGAAGAGTTGGGATATGTTTCTCGTTATCACTGCTATCTTCAAAGTTAATTTCTTCAGCTTCTGAAGAAAAAGTAGAAGTATTCTGTTACAGACTGTTAAGATAAGTGCTCATTCAGAGATGGAGAAAAATAGCAGCAGGGTTATGTAGAATCTTGCGTATACAGTCAGGTGTACACCGAGACCACATGAATAAGTAGTCACACACGGGTCAAGTAAGAGAAGGGATTTTGCCGTCTACACTATACTGATAACACACTTGGAAGATCAACTTACGCTGGTTCCAAGCAGAATCCAAAGAGGTCTCACTGAACCTAATTTATTGGTTCAAATGGTTCAAATGGCTCTGAGCACTATGGGACTCAACTGCTGTGGTCATAAGTCCCATAGAACTTAGAACTACTTAAACCTAACTAACCTAAGGACATCACACACATCCATGCCCGAGGCAGGATTCGAACCTGCGACCGTAGCGCTCGTGCGGTTCCAGACTGTAGCGCCTTTAACCGCTCGGCCATAATTTATTGGTCAGGTTAAATTATTAATAAGCGAGACTATACCAGTTTTCCACAGTAACTCAGAAATATGGGAACAACCTCAAAAGAAATGAAGGATTCAAATAAGTTGTGTGTCTTGATGCTAAATTAACCAAATAGTACGAATCCATGAGTGGAAAGTGTTCCTTGAGCCACATCAGATCGATTCGGCTATCACTAACAATATTTGAATGAACTCGCTATGCCAGTTGTCACTGATAATAAACGGCTTATTCGCTCTTCGCATCATTATCTGCAGAGTCATCACAGTTTTCATGTTTTGAAGTAATTAATAAAGGAGACTTAAAATGCATACGACCGTAGCTTCTGCCTAATCCCTCCGTATCAGCAGACGAAACACCGGCCAAAGATACTCCATAGACTATGGCATGAATACAAAAATTCACTCGTAACGCATATTACTATGTTGTTGTTGTGGTCTTCAGTCCTGAACTGTTTTGATCCAGCTCTCCATGCCACTCTATCCTGTGCAAGCTTCATCATCTCCCAGTACCTACTGCAACCTACATCCTTCTGAATCTGCTTAGTGTATTCATCTCTTAGTCCCCCTCTACGATTTTTACCCTCCTCGCTGCTCTACAATACTAAATTGGTGATCCCTTGATGCCTCAGAAGATGTCCTACCAACCGATCCCTTCTTCTAGTCAAATTGTGCCACAAACTTCTCTTCTTTACAATTCTATTCAATACCTCCTCATTAGTTATGAGATCTACCCATCTAATCTTCAGCACTCTTCTGTAGCACCACATTTCGAAAGCTTCCATTCTCTTCTTCTCCAAACTATTTATCGTCCATGTTTCACTTCCATACATGGCTACACTCCATACAAATACTTTCAGAAACGACATCCTGACACGTAAATCTATACTTGATGTTAACAAATTTCTCTTCTTCAGAAACGCTTTCTTTGCCATTGCCAGTCTACATTTTATATCCTCTCTACTTCGACCATCATCAGTTATTTTGCTCCCCAAATAGCAAAACTCCTTTACTACTTTAAGTGTCTCAGTTCCCAATGTAATTCCCTCAGCATCACCCGACTTAGTTCGACTACATTCCATTATCCTTGTTTTGCTTTTGTTGATGTTCATCTTATATCCTCCTTTCAGGACACTGTCCATTCCGTTCAACTGCTCATCCAAGTCCTTTGCTGTCTCTGACAGAATTACAATGTCATCGGCGAAACTTAAAGTTTTTATTTCTTCTCCATGGATTTTAATACCTACTCCGAATTTTCCTTTTGTTTCTTTTACTGCTTGCTCAATATACAGATTGAACAACATCGGGGAGAGGCTACAACCCTGTCTCACTCCCTTCCCAACCACTGCTTCCCTATTATGTCCCTCGACTCTTATAACTGCCATCTGGTTTCTGTACAAATTGTAAATAGCCTTTCGCTCCCTGTATTTTGTACCTGCCACTTTCAGAATTTGAAAGAGAGTATTCCAGTCATTATTGTCAAAAGCTTTCTCTAAGTCTACAAATGCTAGAAACGTAGGTTTACCTTTTCTTAATTTATTTTCTAAAATAAGTCGTAGGGTCAGTATTGCCTCACGTGTTCCCATATTTCTGCGGAATCCAAACTGATCTTCCCCGAGGTCGGCTTCTACCAGTTTTTCCATTCGTCTGTAAAGAATTCGCGTTAGTATTTTGCAGCTGTGACTTATTAAACTGAAAGTTCGGTAATTTTCACATCTGTCAACGCCTGCTTTCTTTGGGATTAGAATTATTATATTCTTCTTGAAGTCTGAGGGTATTTCGCCTGTCTCATACATTTTGCTCACCAGATGGTAGAGTTTTGTCAGGACTGGCTCTCCCAAGGCTGTCAGTAGTTCTAATGGAATGTTGTCTACTCCCGGGGCCTTGTTTCGACTTAGGTCTTTCAGTGCTCTATCAATCTCTTCACGCAGTATGATCCATTTCATCTTCATCTACATCCTCTTCCATTTCTATAACATTGCCCTCAAGTACATCGCCCTTGTATAGACCCTCTATATACTCCTTCCACCTTTCTGCTTTCCCTTCTTTGCTTAGAACTGGGTTTCCATCTCAGCTCTTGATATTCATACAAGTGGTTCTCTTTTCTCCAAGGATCTCTTTAATTTTCCTGTAGGCAGTATCTATCTTACCCCTAGTGAGATAAGCATCTACATCTTTACATCTGTCCTCTAGCCATGCCTGCTTAGCCATTTTGCACTTCCTGTCGATCTCATTTTTAAGACGTTTGTATTCCTTTTTGCCTGCTTCATTTATTGCATTTTTATGTTTTCCCCTTTCGTCAATTAAATTCAATATTTCTTCTGTCACCCAAGGATTTCTACTAGCCCTCGTCTTTTTACCTACTTGATCCTCTGCTGCCTTCACTATTTCATCCCTTAAAGCTACCCATTCTTCTTCTACTGTATGTCTTTCCCCGATTCCTGTCAATTGTTCCCTTATGCTGTCCCTGAAACTCTGTACAACCTCTGGTTTAGTCAGTTTATCCAGGTCCCATCTCCTTAAATTCCCACCTTTTTGCAGTTTCTTCAGTTGTAATCTGCGGTTTATAACGAATAGATTGTGGTCAGAGTCCACATCTGCCCCTGGAAATGTCTTACAGTTTAAAACCTGGTTCCTAAATCTCTGTCTTACCATTATATAATCTATCTGAAACCTGTCAGTATCTCCAGGCTTCTTCAATGTATACAACCTTCTTTTATGATTCTTGAACCAAGTGTTAGCTACGATTAAGTTGTGCTGTGTGCAAAATTCCACCAGGCGACTTCCTCTTTCATTTCTTAACCGCAATCCATATTCACCTACTACGTTTCCTTCTCTTCCTTTTGCTACTATCGAATTCCAGTCACCCATGACTATTAAATTTTCGTCTCCCTTCACTATCTGAATAATTTCTTTTATCTCATCATACATTTCTTCAATTTCTTCGTCATCTGCAGAGCTAGTAGGCATATAGACTTGTACTACTGTCGTAGGCGTGGGCTTCGTGTCTATCTTGGCCACAACAATGTGTTCGCTTTGCTGTTTGTAGTAGCTTACCCGCATTCCTATTGCTTTACTCGTTATTAAACCTACTCCTGCATTACCCCTATTTGATTTTGTATTTATAACCCTGTATTCACCTGACCAAAAGTCTTGTTCCTCCTGCCACCGAACTTCACTAATTTCCACTATATCCAACTTTAACCTATACATTTCCGTTTTTAAATTTTCTAAACTACCTGCCCGATTAAGGGATCTGACATTCCACTCTCCGATCCGTAGAACGCCAGTTTTCTTTCTCCTGGTAACGACGTCCTCCTGAATAGTCCCCGCCCGGAGATCCGAATGGGGGACTATTTTACCTCCGGAATATTTTACCCAAGAGGACGCCATCATCATTTATCCATACAGTAAAACTGCATGCCCTCAGGAAAAAATTACGGCCGTGGTTTCCCCTTGCTTTCAGCCGTTCGCAGTACCAGCTATAGAAATCGGAACAAGTGAAGCTGTAATAGAAGAACTACACTACACCCTATGCTTGAAATCCAGCTGATATAGATAGGGTTATCTTATAAGAACAAGATCGGGTAGCACAGTGTGTTCATGTCCTAAGCAACCCGGTTCTACCATCTCTTTACGTCTAGCGGTATATGGTTCCTTCCTCTTTATAATTTCCGAAAGTTAATGATTCATGTAACGAGGTCTCACTTATGATGATTTTTTTTGAGACATTGAAAGGTCTCTGTTGGATTCCTTTCATGTTAATTTCTTAAATCTGTTGTCATTTACGGCATAAAATCCTCTTCTAAATTTACTGTGGCGTTTCTGACTATCTGGGAGGAGACTGAGTAGTGGAACGTGTTACTTTTACACATAAACAAGAACGATCTGTCACACGACTACACTTTAAAACACAGTTTATATGTAATTCATGTCACACAGTCTCATACGGAACCTACATCCGCTTTCTTTTATATACTGTATATGATAAGATACTGTCATCTCCCTTCCCTTCTGTTTGAGAGGATGAATGAGCAAATGTATTTCTAGTTGCATGCTGGATGGTAGCAGACAAGCCTGTCTGCTAGAGAACAGTAGGACCAACGTTGGAACAGGTAGCTACGCTTTCTAAAAGCAAAGAAGTTTCTATCCTTACTATGGTCCTGTCCGTCCCTTGTCATGTTGGTATAGGAAGCTGCCTCTCTGGCCACTTCCGTTTGTATTTGTGAGCCACTCTCAGGAAGGGACCACGGCAGTCTGTCCGCGGCGAGCGTCTGAAGTGGTAAGATCTCCGGCTAAGCGCGTCTGCTAAGTCCGTAGGACAAAGGATTTCTTAAGATCAGCCTAACTGAAATTTTAATCACCTTTATTTCAGGTTTAGCTGTAAAATATCTAATGTTATCTTAAGTTGCAACGCAGTGTAATTCGAGTGTGAAGTTCAGAATATGTTCCGGTAGTTGCTTTGTCGCTACTTTGTGAGTAAAGTGGAACCACGTGTTGGTCAGTAACTCTAACTAAGTTCATCAATCTTAAATGCGAATGTGCGTGAGATTATAACGTCTCGTCTTGACAATATTTTTCAATATAGCAACTTTTCTTTGTGTTCAACCCACGTGGGGTGTACTTTGTGAGACCAGTACCACGTGCTTATACAATTGTTTGACCCATCAGGTTAATAGTAAGACGATAGTAACCAATTCGAGGTTATTCTTTTGTAAATTCCTTTTCGATCTAATTTATTTTAATTATCAAAATTATTGTGGAGTTACACTCTTTGTGTAAACCAAGTTGACCACGTGAAGCATGTGGTGAAAGCATCAAAGTAGCCCTCAGCTATTCTTTTCGGGAAGATTTCACAGAGAGTTAGTATGAATTTAGTATACCAGTGTGTGGTAATTACATGACGGACAGGATTGCGCTACGAACGTAACTTCTTTGGGTGAAAATTGAATCGGTTGGTTGTGGTTAATTTCCTCTTGCATATGTTTCAACGTTCTTTGTGTGTTATTTTATGAATGCAGTGTTGTATGTAGTCTCCCAATCTTGGTTTCCTATTTGATGTGTTCCGTAAGATTACAAACTCACATTTTCACAGTCCTAAATAAGGCACCAGCTTAGTTATGTCTCAATTTAATATGCTGAAATTTCAATGATCAATGTTAAAATAAATTTCCAAATATAAACTGATTTATTTCTTTTCATTTAAATTCTCTTTTTTATATATATATCACCGGTTGTCGCATGACGATTAAATATTATAATTATTATAATTATAATTAATGTTAGTCTGGTTGGGAATTTGGTAAGCTAGACTGGATACCTGGTGAAACAGTTGCTCAGTAATGCAAGGTTAACTTCCCCAGACAGCTCACAGCTTTAACCCGCTTTAATTGTCTATCAGCACCGCTTTCATAGCAAATTAAAGCAACAACATTACAAAATTCATTGAAATTTACACAAGTCCTTGACTACAGTCCTTGAGGAACGCAAAGAAGATCCTGCTGCATGCATCTCCGCCGGTTACACATTTAATGCTCACAAGCACTTCCACAATCAACAGGGGAATATAAGATAAAACACAGGTAATCGCTTTGATGTGCTAAGTAGGATTCTATAAAAAATGTATTAGCTATGACAAAACGATGAACAAACAGAATACAGGTGACTTGAACTACGAAAATATCTGACTACGAAGTCTTTCGCGACGGAGTCCTTGCATAAAAAGTTCTCGGTTTACTTGCCGTGTCAAATTTGAATAAAATCCCAAGCTTTCGATGACTGCCTCCGTCATCTTCGTCAGGGGTAAAACTGACTTTCGTGGACCGGTGAGAATTCGGCTTTTATAAGCAGTGGGAGGCTTCTCATTGGCTGGATGACGTCACGGCGAAAATGGCGCGTATCGAGATGGCGGCCTCTATGTCCATAGATTTTGTTTGCGCGCTTTATCCAGCGTTGCTTTCAGCGCCAACCATCGCAACACGCGGAGAACTGCGAGGAATGTAAGAAGTCTCCCTCTGCACTCTTTCTTTATCAATTGCGCGCTTCCATGCATTGCTGAGTGCATAACCGGAGTCTCTGTTGAAATTATTTTCAGAGTCTAATTTCAACTGCTTCCCTGATGACACAGTCCCAATAGATTGAAGCGAGAGCAAGTAGTCTTGTTTCATCGAATAAAAGCTTACGTTTATTTAACAAACTGTGCTCAGCCACCGCTGATTTTTCTAGATACCTGTTTTTCAGGTGACGCTGATGTTCCACACAGCGATAGGCAACAGTTCTTATAGACTGGCCCACATAATTTTTGCCACACTCGCAAAGAATGCTGTAAATTCCCGGTACTCTCAGGCCGAGATTATCTTTCACGGATCGCAACATTCCTTAATCTTCCTGGGTGGCCGGAAGACTGGTCTGATTCCCTGCCGGCTGAGGACTCTGCCGATCTTGCTGGACGTTGCGGCTCAGAATGGTAACCGCGCAAAATGTTGGTCCTCGTTGATTTGTTCGAACAGCGTCCTTCCTAGGTTTCTTCGCCAGAGTAGATCTGATATCACGATCGGAATATCCATTTTTTCTGAATAGCGTCGTCAGATAGTTGATCGCGGAGCCGAGACGATTCTTGTCCGAAAAACTCCTTGCACTGTGTACCAAGGTATTCAGCATAGCTCTCTTCTGAACTGGGTGGTGAAAACTACGCGCGTTTAGATATACGAGGGCGGTTCAGAAAGTAACATCCGATTGGTCACAGTGCGGGTTGTGGGGGGAGTAGCGACGCCATCTGGCATCAAGCCGTGGTCGAGTGAACGTCGTACCTGCGCTAGTTTAGTTTTTGTGGCAGTTTGAAATGTGTGCTGCAATAGAAAACCCCGCCAAATGTGAAGTGCGTGCTGTCATAAGGTTTTTTACATCCAAAGGATATTCTGCAGCAACTATTCATCGTGAGCTTTGTGCCGTGTACGGACCAAGAGTTATGAGTGAAGGAGTTGTCCGTGAATGGGTACGTTTATTTAAAAGTGGACGAGAAAACGTTCATGATGAAGAGAGGAGTGGTAGACCATCATTGGTGACTGACGAACTCGTTCAGACAGTTGATGCAAAAGTTCGTGAAAATCGACGTTTCTCAATGTCGGAGTTGTCTACTGGTTTTCCACAGATTTCTAAGACTCTCTTGTACGAGATAGTGACAGCAAGATTGGGTTACCGTAAGTTCTGTGCACGATGGGTGCCAAAAATTCTTACCGACCACCACAAAACTCAAAGAATGGCCTCTGCATTAGACTTTCTGTCACGTTATGAGGACGAAGGAGAACCATTGTTAAACAGAATCGTGACCGGTGACGAAACCTGGATTAAGTACGTGAACCCTGAGACAAAAGAACAATCAAAGATGTGGGCACATTCAAATTCGCCTACCAAACCAAGAAAAGCCTCGCAAGATTTTTCTGCCAGAAAACTGATGGCAACGGTGTTTTGGGATGCCAAAGGGGTGTTGTTGGTTGAATTCATGGAACGTGGTACGACCATTAATCAAGGCGTGTACTGTGAAACAATAAAAAAGTTACGACGGGCTATACAGAACAAACGCCGTGGTATGCTGACTTCCGATATCGTTTTTTTGCACGATAACGCCCGTCCTCACTCTGCTCGCAGAACAACGGCCCTTCTTGAGTCCTTCAAGTGGGACGTTATCAACCATCCACCTTACAGCCCAGACCTGGCGCCAAGTGATTATCACCTCTTTATGCATTTGAAGAAATGGCTCGGGTCACAGCGGTTTGATGACGACGAAGAGCTCAAAGATGCGGTCACAGGCTGGCTCCAGGCACAAGCGGGTGATTTTTAAGCAGAAGGAATTTCAAAGCTTGTGAAGAGATACGATAAGTGCCTCAATCGCTATGGAGACTATGTAGAAAAATAGTGCAAAGATGTAGTTGTAAGATGTATATATTAAAATATTTTTATTTAACTTGGTGTATTTTTTTAAATCAACCGGAGGTTACTTTCTGAACGGCCCTCGTAAATCTGTATGCGTCGGTTTTCTGTACACAGAATGTCCGAAACGTCCATCTGATTTTCGCTCCACCAGCACATCTAAGATGGGTAATTGCCCATCCTTCTCCACTTCCACTGTAAATATTATGTTCTGATGTATACCATTCAAATGATCAACAATCTGCTGCAATGCCTCATTGCCATGTGGCCAGATTAAAAAATGTATCGTCAACATACCTGAAGAAGCACGATGGACGTATGGGAGCACTGCTCAACGCTCGTTCTTCGAAACCCTCCATGAAGACGTTAGCAATGGCTGGTGACAGTGGCGAACCCATGGCTGTTCCACCAGTCATTTCATAATATTTTCCACCATACAAAAAATAGGTGGTCGACAAAGTGTGTCGAAATAACTTCAGTATTTCAGGAGAGAAACGAGCATCCGACAGTTTTAACTTATCTTCTACTGGTACCTTTGTAAACAAAGAGATCACATCTAGACTGATCATGATGTCATTCGGACCTATCCTCATCTGCTTTATGATGTCAACAAACATTTTTGAGTTATTAATATGATGGCTACAGTGGCCGACTATAGGTGCTAATACTTTGGTTAAGTATTTTGCCAACCGATATGTAGGACACCCAATAGCACTAACAATAGGTCTCAACGGGATCCCATCCTTATGGACTTTGGGTAGACCATACAACCGGGGGGGGCCTTGATGCTCTTGGTCGTAGATTCTTGACTAGTTCTTCTGGGAGGCCAGAGTTCTTCAGTAGTTGCCCTGTCTTCCTACTAAGTGCTGCTGTAGGATCCCGTTTAAGAATCCGGTACGTGGCATCTTCAAATAATAGGGCACTTTCTTATGGTAATCGATAGCATTGAGGATAACTGTGGCATTCCCTTTGTCGGCTGGTAGTACAACTAACTCTTCATCCTTCGCCAATGATTTCAATGCCGGTTTCTCCACTCTGCTTACATTGGAATTAGGAGGCTTGGCTGTTGCTAAAATCCGACTAGTTGCAAGCCTTACCTCATCTGCTGCCTCTTTAGGAAGGTGCCGAACCGCTTGTTCTACTCCACTGATAATTTCGGCTACTGGTAGCTTTTTTGGAGCTGGAGAAAAATTTAGTCCCTTACTGATAACCGAGTTGGTGGCGGCATCAATTTCCTTGTCGGAGAAGTTGATAACAGTGCGATGTGCGTCGCTGGACCCAGAAATCTCTCCGATTTAGGCGCACAAATTTATCAGCCTGTTTTTCTGTAGTCTTGCTTAAATTAGCTCGCTGATGTGCAGCCAAGGTCATGTCCACCCATTTCCAGTCCCAAGGTGACAAAACTGCAGACAATAACAGATGGCAACTATATAAGGAGCGAGCGTTGGCATCCAGATCATACCTCGTATGATGTATTCTCTCCCTGACGATCGCAGGGGAATTCCAACGCACATCGCACTGTTATCAACTTCTCCGACAAGGAAACTGATGACGCCACCATCTCGGTTTTCAGTAAGGGACTGAACTTTTCTCCAGCTCCACAAAAGTTACCAGTAGCCGAGATTATCAGTGGAGTAGAACAAGCGGTTCGGCACCTTCCTAAAGAGACAGCAGATGAGGTAAGGCTTGCAACTAGTCGGATTTTAGCAACAGCCAAGCCTCCTAAGTCCAATGTAAGCAGTGTGGAGAAACCGGCATTGAAATCATTGGCGAAGGATGAAGAGTTAGTTGTACTACCAGCCGACAAAGGGAATGCCACATTTATCCTCAATGCTACCGATTACCATAAGAAAGTGGCCCTATTATTTGAAGATGCCACGTACCGGATTCTTAAACGGGATCCTACAGCAGCACTTAGTAGGAAGACAGGGCAGCTACTGAAGAACTCTGGCCTCCCAGAAGAACTAGTCAAGAATCTACGACCAAGAGCACCAAGGGCACCCAGGTTATATGGTCTTCCCAAAGTCCATAAGGATGGGGTCCCGTTGAGACCTATTGTTAGTGCTATTGGGTCTCCTACATAACGGTTGGCAAAATACTTAACCAAATTATTAGCACCTACAGTCGACCACTGTAGCCACCATATTAATAACTCAAAAATGTTTGTTGACATCATAAAACAGATGAGGATAAGTCCGAATGACATCATGATCAGCCTACATGTGGTCTCTTTGTTTACAAAGGTACCAGTGGAAGATACGTTAAAACTGTAGGATGTTCATTTCTCTCCTGAAATGCTGAAGTTATTTCGACACACTTTGACGACCACCTATTTTTTGTATGGTGGAAAATATTATGAAATGACTGGTGGAACAGCCATGGGTTCGCCACTGTCACCAGCCATAGCTAAAGTCTTCATGGAGGATTTCGAAGTACGAGCGTTGAATAGTGCTCCCTTACGTCCATCGTGCTTCTTCAGGTATTTTGACGATGCATTTTTAATCTGGCCACATGGTAATGATGCACTGCAGCAGTTTGTTGGTCATTTGAATGGCACACATCAGAACATAAGATTTACAGTGGAGGTGGAGAAGGATGGGAAGTTACACTTCTTAGATGTTCTGGTGGAGCGAAAATCAGATGGACGTCTCGGACGTTCTTTGTACAGATAAGCGACGCATACAGATTTGTATCTAAACGCCCGTAGTTTTCACCACCCAGCTCAGAAGAGAGCTGGCGAAGAAACGTAGGAAGGACGCTGTTCGAACACATCAAGAGGACCAACACATTGCGCGGGGACCATTCTGCAGTGCAACGACCAGCAAGATCGGCAGAGTCCTCAGCCGGCAGGGAATGAGACAGTCTTCCGGCCACCCAGGAAGATTAAGGAAATGTTGCGACCCGTGAAAGATAATCTTCGCCTGAGAGTACCAGGAATTTACAGAATTCCTTGCGAGTGTGGCAAAAATTATGTAGGCCAGTCTATAAGAACTGTCGCCCATCGCTGTGTGGAACATCAGCGTCACCTGAAAAACAGGTATCTAGAAAAATCGGCGGTGGCTGAGCACAGTTTGTTATTCGGTGAAACAAGACTTCTTGCTCACGCTTCAAACTATTGGGACTTTGTCACCAGGGAAGCAGTTGAAATTAGACTCTGTGAAAATAATTTCAACAGAGACTCCGGTTATGCACTCAGCAATGCATGGAAGCGCGCAATGGATAAAGAAAGAGTGCAGAAGGAGACTTCTTACATTCCTCGCAGTTCTCCGCCTGTTGCAATGGTTGGCGCTGAAAGCAACGCTGGATAAAGCGCGCGAACAAAATCTATGGACATAGAGGCCGCCACCTCGGTACGCGTCGTTTTCACCGTGACGTCATCCAGCCAATGAGAAGCCTCCCACTGCTTATAAAAGCCGAATTCTCACCGGTCCACGAAAGTCAGTTTTACCCCTGTCGGAGATGACGGCGGTAGTCATCGAAAGCTTGGGATTTTATCCAAATTTGACACGGCAAGTACACCGAGAACTTTGTATACACGAAAATATCTGACTGAATCCCTAACGTACACGTTTCCCTGCTACATACACTACATACAGGGTGTTTCAGAAGTGATGGTCAATATTCAGAGATATGTGAGAAACGATCATTCGAAACAATAAATTCAAGTAACATGGGCTCTAAGAGGCACAGGTTAAGATCTGTGAGCAATTTTTGATCTGCGATACTGTGAAACACATCCTTTCTATTGCGAGCTCTTTGCTTTCCATATTTTGGGAAGTGGCAGTGACCTGCCGTGGTAGCCGAGAGCGCTAACGCGCTGCTTCCTGGACTCGCCCGGCGGAGTAACGGCGAGGGCCGATGTGCTGGCCAGCCTGGATGTGGTTTCTAGGCGGTTTTACACATCCTGCTAGGTGAATACCGGTCTGGTTCCCATGTTCCGCCTCAGTTACACGGCTCTCAGACATCTGAACACTTTCACACTATTCCATGGATTACACTCGACGCAGACAGTTGGGGTATACTAATTCCATCCCAGGGGGTGCGGGGTGGTGGCAGGAACGGCATCCAGCCACCCCTTAAACATTAACATGCCAAATCCGATTAACGATGGCTGACCCTGCGTAACTGCGGGACAAGGGTCAAGCGATAGAATTTCTGGAAGTGGTAGTATGGACCAAAACAAGATAAAAGCGTCCAGTAAACATGTTCTCTAAAATGGATACCTTAAAAGTTATGAGCACTTGCTCATTATAAGAGTTGATTTTCGACGTTGCGAAGATGAACCAGTCCTCATAGCACTTAAGGTTTGCATTCTAAAGCATATATTTACTGGACTTTTATTCTTGTTTTGGTCTGTACTAGCATCTCCCAACGTATGGAAAGCAAAGAGCTTGCAGTAGAGGAGATTTGTTTCACGGTATCGAAGCACAAGAATTACTCATCGCTCTCAAGGCATGCGTTTTAGAGCCCATGTTTACTTGAATTTTGTGTTTAGTATGATCATTCCTGTCATATCCCTGAATACTGATCTTCACTTATAAAACACTCTGTATATTCGATTAGTCCTAGGAGTACATGTAATTTGGAAACATTTCTGTGAGAGTGACACATTTAATTATATTTTATTGCGTGCGTCACGGAAGTTCTTTACCTTCCCTTTTGAGGATCACTTGTGTTTTTCGTATTGCGCACTGTAATAAACTCTAAGACAAACGACGCACCATGAGGGAACTATCAGAATGGGATGGAAACTGGTAGATTTGATGTACATGTACAGACAAACAAATCGTTAAAAGTCTACAAAAACTGAATGATTTATTCAAGATAAAAAGCTTCACTCATTGAGCGAGTCAGTAATGTGTTGGGTCACCTCTGGCCGTTATGCACGCAGTTATTCGGCTTTGCACTGATCGATAGTTGTTGGATCTCCTCCTAATGGATATAGTGTCAAATTCTGCCCAACTGATGCGTTAGATCGTCAAGATCCCTAGCTGGTTGGAGGGCCCTGCCCTTTATGCTTCAAATACTCTTAATTGGGGAGAGATGCGGTGACTTTGATGACCAAGATAGACTTTGACAAGCACGAAACAAGTAGTAGATATTAACACATATATAAACAAGCTCACGATGTTCTTGTTGCCCTTTACGAAAAGCTCTTCAAACTCGGCACTGCAAGCATAAATTTTGTTGTAAAGGCAACATTTCACGACCGAGAAAGTAGTTTTTCTGGGACGTAAATAACAGACGTGCTTATTTGCGTTGAAAGTTTGCCGTTGCGAATGAATGTATAAACAAGTTCTGCGTGTGTGAAGCGACCAAAAAGAGGTTCTATTAAAATTATAGCATCGGTGGTAAAATGTCACTTACTTAAACAGGAACACTGATGCAAGTAATGATTTGGCACAAAAGCTGTTTGTCACTTCGCTAAGCTTAACACCATCATTAGGCATAAGGAACCACATTTATTACTAGAAATGGGACCATTCACAATTATTTGTGTCTAGATTTATGTTATATATTAAGTGGGACCAAATAATAAAATCCAGGCCTTAAAGCTGGTCTTGAGTCTGTCCTTGTACTTCACTCTGTTAACCTATCACCTATTTATAAGACGGGCACTTTATTGCATTTTGGTATTCGTGGTGACCATATATGGCTCCAGCGACCTCTTGGAAAATTGATGATGATGATGATGATGATGATGTTGGATTGTGGGGCTCCCAACATCGAGCTCATCAGCACCTGTAAAAGTTCCCAATCTTTACAGTTCCCATTGCACCACTTCCCGAGTGATGATGAGATGCTGAGGACAAGACATACACTCAGTCCCCAGGCGGAGAAAATCCCCGCTCTGGCCGGGATCTTGGAAAATTGCCATACAGTTAACTCTGTTACACTGTGTAATATGCCCGCCTCCGTAGCTGAGCGATTAGCGTGTCTCACTGCCATGCTGAGAACTCGGTTTCATTTCCGACACTGCCAAGTGTTTTTCCTTGGTGAGATACCTGGAAGAGGGTACAGTCAGACTCGTGAGGTCAACTGAGCAGCTACTGCAATGAGAAGGAGCGGGTCTGTGTGGAAAACTGACAGCGGCTGTACATATCGTAGTATACTACGTGTCGACACATAGCAACTTCTCAGCCTGAACTGTTTACGTATATTTTTATCCAAAAGTTTTCTGTGTGTAGTCTCATTTTTATACACCAAATGACATTCGAGTTCTCTATTCAGCTACGTTTCCATTCATTATTTCATCAATGTGCTCGATATTGCCGGTTTTTACTCCTGCGCGTGTTTGTATTGTTTTATTCTTTTCAGGACAAAGTTGGAAAAAAGCTTTTTTATTGAGCAACAAATACTACTGCTTCTCTCAGATGAAAAGGTTGGCGCTGGAGAAGAAACATTCACAGGCTGCATCAATGTATCCAGAATGAGAATCATCAATGTAGTTTGAAGAATGATCACACCGCCACTGCTCCCTCCCCTTATTCTAAATTAAAGAGGAATATATATGATGTACATATGAAGACTGAAGCGAGGAATGGAAATATGTACCAACATCGGGATTCGAACCCGGGTCTCCTACTAACTAGGCAGATAGATAAGCTCCAGTGGAAGACTCTGCAGGAGAGACGCTCAGTAGCTCGGTACGGGCTTTTGTTAAAGTTTCGAGAACATACCTTCACTGAGGAGTCAAGCAGTATATTGCTCCCTCCTACGTATATCTCACGAAGAGACCATGAGGATAAAATCAGAGAGATTAGAGCCCACACAGAAGCATACCGACAATCCTTCTTTCCACGAACAATACGAGACTGGAATAGAAGGGAGAACCATAGAGGTACTCAGGGTACCCTCCGCCACACACTGTCAGGTGGCTTGCGGAGTATGGATGTAGATGTAGATGTAGATGTAGATGCACTACCGACTACGCCATTCTTGTACAGTGGAGGATTCCAAGTAAGCTGAGGCGTGAATGGGAATTTGGAATAAGAATGGAGGTGTGCTAGCGTAGGCCGTGCAGTTTCGCAAAGCCGCTGTACCAGGGCGACACATCTGCCAGTGAGCGGGAGAGCTGGGTTCGACTCCTGGCTTTGGCACAAATTTTCATTCGTTGCATCTGTCTGCATGGACACATTACAGATCTTTGTGATATTGAAAGGTCTCTGGAACCATACAGTTCGCTTTGATAAAAGACGCATAAGTTAAATCTCATGTCTCAACGAAGTTTCCACCGAAAAAGAGTGACGAAGTACCGGTATTAGCTAAAACAAGGGACATTTTAAAGGCGTCCTGTGTACACCTTATATTGTTGAGCGTTTCTTCCGTTGCGGAGCGAATGCCTGTTACCTTAAATTTCCGTGAAAGGGCTCCACCAACAAGAGATTTCGTTTATTACGGACTCAGCACAAAGCCAAGGAAGTTTGCGTATTTCCGGAATTTCCGGTGCCTTGACTCCACGACTGCCAGAACCTTCCTTTTGAGCAAAGCCTCTCAGAGTTGCGAGATGCACCGGCGCCGGTCAGCCCGAAAGAAGAGAATTCCGCGCCAGTTTTCCTCCTGACCGGCGTCGAGCCGCTATTGGAGGAGAGGCCTTAGGGGTCCGCACCGGTGAACCTTTCTTCGCGGAAGGCCGCGTCGCTGCTGTATTGGCGCTGTGTAGGAGTCTCTATTCAGGATCTACCTCGTTATCGCCCTACAAACGTCAGCGCGACGCCTGCAAGGGTGCTAACTTAGACAATAAAAGCAACGTCATTTTGTACGCTAGCGCCGCGAAAGCTTGAAACTTAATTATTTTTTCCCGAAGCAAAGAGTAGTTAAAAAGTTTCATCCGATTTCACAACATAATATCTTCTACATGAATGAAGCTAGAAACAAGAGGTGATTTTTAACTTTCCCTTCGGAACTAACTTTTCCGCGGTGCCAGTTTTAAGTTTCCGATTCGTATAATTGCTCATAACGGCCCCCTGTTCACGTCGCACATTACCCAGAACCTGTCCTGTTTGGTCAATGTGTCCTGTTTGGTCAGTGCGTAAGTTCCCGCCAATTATACAATGCCATAACCATTTTAGTGTAAACTACACTACATTACTTTAGAATAGAATACAAAATAACGAAACTGATACAATGCTCAGTAACCTTGGAAATCTTTGTCAGCGACCGCTTGCCAGATTTCAGACAAGAGTTCTATGTCTCTCCTATACAACTGTTAAGATTTCGAACTGAAGAGGAGATTCATCGTGAAGCATTTGTCCCTGAATGTTAAACAGAGATCGGAAAAAAGATGACAATCACAGTGGGTGCGAGTAGGCTTCCACCACTGCTCACTAAATGTATACCGAAGCTGTTTAATAATGCACGATTTAACTTTCCCAGTTTGGTGTTGGAAGCAGCGCACCTAAAGATGTGAACCGATAGAATTTTTGAAATGTAAATTGAATATCACGATCTGGCAATCTCTCTATGCTGTGTAATTATCTGAAATTATCGGAGTTCTTCTTCAAATGACTCCAGGTTCAGGTCGTTCAACAAGTGAAAAAGGGGTACTGAAAATCTGTGTCAAAGTCACGTCAATGGCTCCACGTCGAAATGTTACTTCTCTTCCGCAAAAGGCTGAAAAATGAAACTGTTAATACAATAGTAGTTAACATGTACCGGTACTGCAATAAAGTATTCGAACACATTTCGATTGAAAATTAGCTTTATATATTACATATTATTCAGAGCTACGGAGAACGACACTTACATGGCGAGATCATGATGGCAAAAGAGAACAGGGAACAGTCAGGAATCTTCTAGCTATCCTCGAGCAAAACTGAAGGCCGCGGCCTCGTTTATTTATACAGGTAAGGCTCACCAGGTATTCCGTGCATATGCAAACACAAGGCATTGTTGTCTGATAATGCGCACAATTTCACACGATGTTGTTGGCGAAATTTCCTTGGAGGACTGGTATCAAGCAAAACCTAATATCACAATACCATCCTGAATCGAATCCAATTTGGTGCCTTTTTCACGAATGGAACCGTTTTAGCCTGCCGCGGTGGCCGAGCGGTCCTAGGCGCTTCAGTCCGGGACCGCGCGACTGCTACGGTCGCAGGTTCGAATCTTGCTTCGGGCATGGATGTGAGTGATGTCCCTACGTTAGTTACGTTTAAGTAGTTTTAAGTTCTAGGGACTTATGACCTCAGATGTTAAGTCCCATAGTGCTCAGAGCCATTTGAACCTTTTTTTAACCATTGTATGAGAATCTACTGCCATCATAATCAAACTACCTGCATCGACTGCCTTCGACCCATTGAAGATACACGGTAGTCTGACACACATTTCTGCCAATGCAACTTCATCTGATTTGATGTTAAGAAGGTTGGAGGAAAATGAATGGCTTGACAGATTGCCAACAGCTGCTACTGATAATGAGTCTTCTGAACAAAATGTCAGAAAGGAAGTAATCACTCTGGAATGTCAGTGTTACCGTATGGACTCCTTGGTCCGGAATCTTTACACAGAAAATAATTTATAGAAACGAGTATTACAGGGGCTACGTCTGGTGAATATCGATGCTGAAGAAGAGGATCGCAATGAAGTATGGGGCGTCGTCTTAGCTGGTCAATATACGCGGCAGCTTTCATCGTTTCGTTTATTGGCAGCACATCATGATGAAAAATGCAAGTTTAGTTCCACCAAACTCACAAAATATTTTTTAGTTTTTCTTTTTTAGGGTGTGCGCCATCCTTCGACGAGCTGAGCATTCTTTCCTCATCTTTAAGTTCACATACAGGCACCATTACTCGTCACCTGTAACAATTTTTCCAAGGAATGTCTTGTGCCAAAGACAAACCAAACGGTAACGAGCAAACGAAGACGAACCTATGGTTATTTCCTTATTTTTTTTTATTGGTCTCGCTTAGCACCAATGGTACCCATGTACCCAAATTTATCACCTGAAGCTAATGGTCTATAATGCATGTGTGTCGACACTCCACAATTTGTTTAGATTTGTGTGGCGAGGATTATTATGAACTAACATATTTAGGTGGTTTTCATCAAAAAGAGAAGGTCTTTCAGTGCGTTGTTCATCGCCCAAGTCGAATTTTCCATCTCGGAAAAGAGGAAATGATTTCCGTGGCGTCCTCTCGGCAAATGTTACGCTCCCGTATAAAACACTAATTCTTGGTTGGTTGTTTTGGGGAAGGAGACCAGACAGCGTGGTCATCGGTCTCATCGGATTAGGGAAGGATGGGGAAGGAAGTCGGCCGTGCCCTTTCAGAGGAACCATCCCGGCATTTGCCTGGAGTGATTTAGGGAAATCACGGAAAACCTAAATCAGGATGGCCGGACGCGGGACACTAATTCTTCTCGTGGTAACTGCGGCAGTAGGATCCTCTAGTAAACTGTAAAAGAACAATGTGTCGGATTGTCTACTTTTATCATTAGTCTTTAAAATGGCGAAACTGAGCGTTAACATCATACAAGCTCCTGTTTGCAACAATCAGATGCCAAACTGTTGAAAAGCAATTGAATGACGTAAAACGAAGGGTTCACTACACAATGTTCCAAACCAGTGAAGAACGGCAGGAACTAATGCACCGACCCAACAAATGGCGATGATGCAGAAACAAAATCGTTTTCTGTTCTACGTTTAAACGGGTGCAATTCAGTTCTAACTGTGCGGCAAAATGGCACTGCACCTCCTACAGTTCCAAACATTTAATGGTGGCACCAGCACGTTTCAAGACACTACTTGTTTATATTAACAGAAATCCAGAAGTAAGCAGATTTTTTTGTGTTTGTGCAAGATTCCTTCTATGTGCCTCAGCTTCCAAAAACTCTGCCTCAGCTACGATTTCACACGCAACAGCAGCGAATCCAGTAACGCCGGACATTCTCGTAAAATTATCGGACAAGTTTGACTATCGTCGGAATGTTTGTCACGAGTTCGCTGGAGGTCACCTTGAATAATTGGTAAATGAAAACTTTACCTAAATTGCAGAGAGTACCCTAACGTTGTATGTGCACACTTATATACACTATGTGATAAACGTCATCCGGACACCACTATGTAATGTGAAGTTGACCACCAGATGTGACTGGAAACGTGTGATCTGGAGCGATGAATCACGCTATACTCTATTGCGATACGATAAGGAAGGTTTAAGTTTGGCGAATGCCTGGGCAATGTTACATATCATCTTGTATAGTCCCAACAGGGAAGTGTGGAGGAGGTGGTGATGCCGAGGTGTATTTCGTGGTTAGGGCGTGTTCCCCTTGTTGTACTTAAAGAAGGCGCTAAGAGCGGAAGGCTATGAACACATTTTACAGCACTGTGTACTTCTTACTCTATAGCAACAGGTCGGAGATGATGGTTGTATCAGCGTGAATCTACACACTGTCAGAAAGCAGCGTCTGTGAGGAAATACACTCCTGGAAATGGAAAAAAGGACACATTGATGACGGTGTGTCAGACTCACCATACTTGCTCCGGACACTGCGAGAGGGCTGTACAAGCAATGATCACACACACGGCACAGCGGACACACCAGGAACCGCGGTGTTGGCCGTCGAATGGCGCTAGCTGCGCAGCATTTGTGCACCGCCGCCGTCAGTGTCAGCCAGTTTGCCGTGGCATACGGAGCTCCATCGCAGTCTTTAACACTGGTAGCATGCCGCGACAGCGTGGACGTGAACCGTATGTGCAGTTGACGGACTTTGAGCGAGGGCGTATAGTGGGCATGCGGGAGGCCGGGTGGACGTACCGCCGAAAGGCTCAACACGTGGGGCGTAAGGTCTCCACAGTACATCGATGTTGTCGCCAGTGGTCGGCGGAAGGTGCACGTGCCCGTCGACCTGGGACCGGACCGCAGCGACGCACGGATGCACGCCAAGACCGTAGGATCCTACGCAGTGCCGTAGGGGACCGCACCGCCACTTCCCAGCAAATTAGGGACACTGTTGCTCCTGGGGTATCGGCGAGGACCATTCGCAACCGTCTCCATGAAGCTGGGCTACGGTTCCGCACACCGTTAGGCCGTCTTCCGCTCACGCCCCAACATCGTGCAGCCCGCCTCCAGTGGTGTCGCGACAGGCGTGAACGGAGGGACGAATGGAGACGTGTCGTCTTCAGCGATGAGAGTCGCTTCTGCCTTGGTGCCAATGATGGTCGTATGCGTGTTTGGCGCCGTGCAGGTGAGCGCCACAATCAGGACTGCATACGACCGAGGCACACAGGGCCAACACCCGGCATCATGGTGTGGGGAGCGATCTCCTACACTGGCCGTACACCACTGGTGATCGTCGAGGGGACACTGAATAGTGCACGGTACATCCAAACCGTCATCGAACCCATCGTTCTACCATTCCTAGACCGGCAAGGGAACTTGCTGTTCCTACAGGACAATGCACTTCCGCATGTATCCCGTGCCACCCAACGTGCTCTAGAAGGTGTAAGTCAACTACCCTGGCCAGCAAGATCTCCGGATCTGTCCCCCATTGAGCATGTTTGGGACTGGATGAAGCGTCGTCTCACGCGGTCTGCACGTCCAGCACGAACGCTGGTCCAACCGAGGCGCCAGGTGGAAATGGCATGGCAAGCCGTTCCACAGGACTACATCCAGCATCTCTACGATCGTCTTCATGGGAGAATAGCAGCCTGCATTGCTGCGAAAGGTGGATATACACTGTACTAGTGCCGACATTGTGCATGCTCTGTTGCCTGTGTCTATGTGCCTGTGGTTCTGTGAGTGTGATCATGTGATGTATCTGACCCCAGGAATGTGTCAATAAAATTTCCCCTTGCTGGGACAAAGAATTCACGGTGTTCTTATTTCAATTTCCAGGAGTGCATTTGTGGACAATAACATTCATGTTGGCTTCTCTCCACACTCCAGTTTCTTAAGTTCGCAACCTTCTCAAATTTCGACTCTTGGAGAAGAATGAGCTACAGTTCCTCAAAACACACATTCTGACCCCCTCGTAGACTGATGCTGGGGGAGGGTGACCCGCCCAGCCTGAGCGTAGTTTGTAAGAGGTTTCCCACATATATATAGGTAAATACCGGAGTGGCACCCACGACCCACTCAGTTATACGCTACGCAGACATCGGGATAACATTCTCGCACTTGAACACTGATTTACTCTAGGTGCAAATAGTTGGGCAACACAGATGCTTTACCGTGCAGAGCGGCGGCGTCAGGAAGTCATGTAGCCAACAACAGTCACTAATACTGTCTCAACCAACATCTGTGGCTTAATGTGAAATAATGAATGCAAAAAGAAAAATAATCCTTTTCTTGGGAAATGGGTATTGAAATAGAGAGAAGTTTAAATGCCATTAATACTGTTGATATTTTATTCTGCAGTTTCATATTCGACACTAATAAATATAATTACAAATTGCCTTTATTTGTGCTCAGGCCCGACGTGAAGGGGGAGGGGATGGGGCAAAATCCCTGTGGTTCAGGCCTCATGAGGTAGACGGGCAGGGGGAGGGGATGGGTGTAGGGCCAAGTCTCTCAGCGGCCCGGAGCCACCAGGGCGCTCAGCTGACAAATATCAGACTGCTGTTGTAAAATAAATTTTATATTATACAATAAATAAAGGAAAATTACCTCAGTATCAACACAGCCAGTGTAGCTGTAGTTTTTCACTTTAATAATTCTTCCAGGTCAATTGTACCCAATTCTGTTTCGTGCTTAATCTTAAATGCACAACTTTTCCTTGGGTGTCGAGCGCTAAAATCACCTTCTGATGGAGCCGAAATTGTTGCTGGGAAACCTACCAACACATTTACCTAAGAAATGCGCACGGCAACAGCTGTGTAACGTCATTTTAATGTGCTCGGATTGCCAAAAAATTAAAAGATAAAGCACTTCTGTTTCCGTCACAAGCTGATTTTACACCAAATATACAGCAAATATATTGTATTCAAGAATAAATACAAAATAAAATATATCTGTATATACAGAGTTGTCCTGGCAGAACAGTAAGAGTGAAGAAATGAAATAACATTAAAGACGATAAAAGTTTCGTTTAAAATTTATTTTCTTTCGATTTGATTTTGAACTCTTACTGGCTTGGTTGCAAATTTGCTGTTGTTTAGCTTTGGGAGACTTTGTGCGTTTCCAGCTGCGAGAGAAACCAAATATAAGTGCCTGCGGGAATACTATAGGAATATGACCCTGCTTTAAAACCTTTCTAAAAAAATGTGCCAACTGATTAAATCTTGAACTTTGTTATTAATCTCTTTAACTAAACAAAATGGTTCGAGTGCGTCAATGATCTTTCTAATGATGCTGTTCATGGAATCGTCCCTGTGTACTGATGATTTTCGTAGCAAACCGATCCTGAAATGAAAGTATCTTACCTCGTAATGTAATTGCTTGGAAACGCGCAACTTGCTGATCTCTGAGCGCCGGCTGCAAATTTCTAACAACAGTTGCTGAGAGATTAGTGCAATGCTCCAGACAACAAGTAAACTATTTTATACACACCACTGAGTGAGGCACTCCTTTGAATAAGAATGACTTGGATCGAGGGTGTGGACAATAGTATTAGGTGAAATATTCCTTCAACAAACTATTTTTAAACTGTCTGATATATTATTAATTGTATAAAATTCATGTTACAACACTCATTAACAATGACAAAGGAGAAATTTATATCAAACTCTTACATTCACAAATGGTAGACAAATAATAAACGTAAAAAATACCTTACAGCGAAAAATACACAATCTTTAAAGAAAAATCTTAAGTTTCCTGATCTGGAAGTCTCATCCAATAATGATTCTAAACTACGCAGAACTGCACTGCCACTAAAAAATTATTGCTTTCATTCCTCTTCATACTCATCTCTAATCCATTACATCTCATTTCATTCTAAATCACAAATCAAATCTTCCTCCCCTGTTTCATAATATTCAAGCAAAAACCATTTTATCTAAACACAGATGCACTTAGCTTTACGTTTACATTGCCACGAGTCCTCTGCTGGGCGTCTGTCTCACTACACCTCTAACGATAGAATTCCCGTGCTCCTCGCTGCCAAGCAGCGGTGACAAAACAACCGTATCTTCCAGCGACACAGATACTCTGACGAAAGACTGCATGCGAATAATAAGTGTTTAAAAACTGGTCGGTTAGCGTTTGAGACACCCAGAGCATGTACAAATTCCAGAAATGCAAATAAAAAGCTCCCAAGAAATGCAATGATCATGCTCATGCATTAGTGAAGAAATAATGTTCTGCTTTTGCTCGTTTATAGCAGGGGTCTCCAAACTACGGCCCCCGGACCGAAACCGGCCCGCGAGGACCGGCAAACCGGCCCGCGTTAGCTGGCCGGACATACCCGGTGTCCGGCCCGCCAAATATTTGAGGTGGTACCTACACTGCCATCAATTGAGTTTCGAGGCCTATCGCGACCAATACACCGCGACATTGTAGGAGCTCTATCTTTACAAAGCGGAAGAGGTCATGGTTAAACAGACCATTCTCTGTACGATACTGAAAAAAAAGAGAACGGTTAACAGACTAGTTTGGCGAAAACATTTTAAGTAAAAAAATTCTTTGCATTTTATTCTACTCACGAGTCTGGTGACAGCCTTTCAACTGGACACCACTTCGGCGACTAGCGTTATTAATCAATCATTATGGAAGATGTCTCTTAAGCGAGGTTTCACTTTCTTTTGATTACGTTGTAAAATACACATAGCAAGTAAATCGTATAAAATATTTTTATTTAAAGGCAATTTAAAGAAAATACAATACCTGGAGTACATAATGAGATTGGATATTTTAATTGTAACTGATGTATAAAAATAACTGTAATTAATTTATATCTTGAAAACTCTCAGTG
The DNA here is from genome assembly GCF_023864345.2 of Schistocerca serialis cubense. NCBI lineage: Eukaryota > Metazoa > Arthropoda > Insecta > Orthoptera > Acrididae > Schistocerca > Schistocerca serialis. Next base: position 227,622,961 of record NC_064638.1, read on the forward strand.
TTAGAGTATTCATGTAAAGAAATTTAACATCTTAATGATAATTAGTGACTTTTATGTAGCTGTAACTTTCCTTTCATAATTACCTCCAGTTGTGGATCAAGTTTACTGGTAGAGATAATCATCAGTGACTTCAGAAGCTCATCACTTAATTTTGATCTGTAAATACTTTTTGTGTGTTTCATTTTGCAGAAAGTTTTTTCACACAAATAAGTACTGCCAAAAGCGGAAAAAAAGCCACGGGCAAATTTATGTAAATTTGGAAACTGTGTGGATGAAAGACACTTATAAAATTCCAGTAATGTTGACTTTGAATGTTTTTCTTTAAAAAAGTCGCTACATTGCAAATCAATAATTTCAAACTGAAGTTCTGCGGGTAACGCCTCTATATCGCCGTCAAAGGGATTTTGAAATATCTTGATATCGTTTGAATTTGCATCGATATCTGAAAAACGTGATTCAAAATTAATTGTTGAAGCGTCCAAAGCTTCAATTGAGAAAGTTACTGGAAACGGAATCTCAGTTTGCTGACTGAATGTTTGGCATGTATTAAAATGCGTGAAGCATACTTCGTTCAGCTGAGATTGAAACAAAACAATCTTTCTTCGAAACGACTTAACATGCGTTTATAAATCTGGCAGAAGCCGGTTTTCACCTTGCAATTTTAAATTAAGGTCATTCATATGTTTAGTTAAGTCTGTATTAAATGCTAGCTTCCATAACCACTCACCGTTCCGTAAATCAGCCAGAGGGCGATTCCTTTCGTTCAAAAAATTTCAATTACTGTTCGGAGTTAAAAAAAACGGGTCAGAACTTTACCGCAGCTAAGCCAGCGCACTGCAGTATAATATGGCAAGTCGCTTTCCTCAATATCTTCAAGAAACTCGCGGAACTGGCGATGGCTGAGTGCATGGGATCTGATATAATTAACAACTGAAATAACTGGCTTTAAAACTTCTGACATATCTAAATGTCTTCCACACAAAGGCTGTTGGTGAATAATACAATGCACTACTAATGGTTTTGAGCCACCGTCATTTTCTACGACCTTAGAAAGGAGAGCAATAACACCTTTATTTTTTCCACACATGTTTTTGCCACCATCAGTTGTAATAGATTTTAATTTCTTCCACTGAAGATTGTTTTTCTGAACTGCCCTCTCAACTCCTTTAAAAATATCTTCGCCAGTGGTCGTCCCGTGAATACTGAGAACATCAAGGAGCTCTTCATATACTTCATAATTTTTGTCAATCCCTCGAATAAAAAGTAGTACTTGAGCAGTATCTGATGCATCTGTTGACTCATCCACGGCCAAAGAGAACCAGTCTTAGTCTTGATTTTTGACGCGCAGTTATGCTGATATATTTTGAGCAATGTCACCTATTCTTCGAGCCACAGTGTTTGCCGACAAACTTGTGTTTTTAAATAAATTAAATTTTTCTGGGCACATTTCTTCTGCTGTTGCAATAATGCAGTTCTTACTTAATTCACCGTCGGTTAATGGCTTACACTGTTTCGCTACTAAATGAGCCACACGAAAACTAGCACGAGTTGCTGCATGTTGTTGAGCACTTACTTTCTTAAACAGCGACTGCTGGGTTTTTAGCTGGCGTTTTAGAGACTCATACATTTCTAATCGTTCGCATCCTGTAAAGTTGGAGTAATTCTGAGAGTGCTTAGTCTCATAATGATGTTTTATATTGTGTTCTTTGAAGACTGATATTGCTTCATTGCAAATAATACACATTGGTTTTTTGCTTGACTCCACCACGAAATATTGACATCCCCACTGCTCTTTAAAAATTCTACATTCACTGTCAACCTTTCGTTTCTTTTCTATATTTCTTCAGAAAAGATTGTAACCTGAAAATAAAATTGTGCTATTTAATACTAATAAAACTAGGGAGTAGTCTGCCTCAATAAAATGCAATGAATGTCCCACACTTCGTCGTCTCACCTACTAGTACAGCGCATAAAACACTAACAAACTCGTGAAACACTCGCAACATAGACACAACACCCAACAGAACTATCAAATACATGCTCTGTCTCTGCTACTCGCTACAAGACTACGTAACTAAACTTATTGTTGCACCGCTTGAAACAACAATGCGTTGACATACTCTACCTCTGTTACGTCTTGCAGTAATAGCATTGCAAACAATGATTTTGAGATTTCGTTAATTTTGCAGGACGCTTTCGGAAGAATGTGTAGTGAGATACCTTTTTGTTGGTGAAATTCGCCAGAGTAAAATACGCCAGAATTTCGGTCAGGTACGTCCACCAATCAAAATTAAGAAATTAAATAAAAATCGTAGTTCGTTTCAGTGGACTCGCATTCGGGAGGACGACGGCTCAATCCCGCGTCCGGCCATCCTGATTTAGGTTTTCCGTGATTTCCCTAAATCGCTCCAGGCAAATGCCGGGATGGTTCCTTTGAAAGGGCACGGCCGTCTTCCTTCCCCATCCTTTCCTAATCCGATGAGACCGATGACCTAGCTGTTTGTCTCTTCCCCCAAACAACCCAAACCAACCAAGTTCGCTATTCCCACAACCTTAGATTTTTGCGATTTCATCTTTCCTTTAGCCTTACATTACGGTGATCATGGAGTGCTAGGGTGCTTTAATCCCACTAGGTAGATCTTGGCCCTTATGACTTCGTGGAGGAGTCAATGTGGCCCGCAGACAAATAAGTTTGGAGACCCCTGGTTTATAGAATAGTCAAATTACATGAAAACTCTCACTTTAACTGATGTGGCATTATTTATTGGTCAAAGAAACTTGGTTTCTTGGCTTTCAGAGGTTCAACTCAGAACATAGTAGATCAAATTAATGTATATTTTCTCGGAATATTACAGCTCAATATTAGAGCTCTTGAGTCACTACCATCCAGTTACCGCAAAACACATTAGCGGGTCAGAGACGGACAAGAAGCCGGGTAGCGTTTGTATGTGCTTTAATAATGAAATTTACGAGTATAAACAAGAAATAAAGGAACGTTTTGAATTCAGATTGTAATCAGAAAATGGGAGCTGCTATTGCATATTTAATTCAATCAATACTTGGGAAACACTGAGTTCCTATCAACGAATGTTGTGGACAAGGATATGAGAGGTTCTTGTAAAGGATCCCACACACTTTTTCTTCAGTGGAATCCTCCTACGGCCGCGCGGGTTTAGCCGTGCGGTTTGAGGCGCTGCAGTCATGGACTGTGCGGCTGGTCACGGCGGAGGTTCGAGTCCTCCCTCGGGCATGGGTGTGTGTGTTTGTCCTTAGGATAATTTAGGTTAAGTAGTGTGTAAGCTTAGGGACTGATGACCTTAGCAGTTAAGTCCCATAAGATTTCACGCACATTTGAACACCCCTACAAAATTCTCTCTGGGTGCTCGTCATCGGCTTATGTGGCGTACATGCAGATGATAGTTGTCGCGAAGTAGATACTTTTTTCACAGTAATTCAACTTCTTTAGAACTTTTTCTGTTGCAGTCCACAACGATGAGAAATTCTGACGCTGTAAAACCAATTCCAACTCACCTGCAAGACATTGCCATTACTGTTGAAACTTCCAGTAAGTTAAACCTATCATCCGTAACACGTTCTGTGGTACAGGCTTTTTTGTAACAAGGGATACTTTTCAGGTGTTTAATCATGGCAGCAGTTTGGCTAAAGATGTTGGTGCCAATTGATTACAGAATCAAATTACTAGAAGCTCGAAATACTACCATTGATATTGAAGTAAGAAACATTGGTGAGAGTTAACTACATAACATAAAATATCACGTATAAGCAGTAATAAACAACACGTTGGGTCCGCAGCTCTTGGTCCAGTGGCTGTCGTTGCTACCTCTGGATCTCGGGCGCCCGGATTCGATTCCCGACCAGGTCGGGAAGTTCCTCCACCCGGGGACTGGGTGTTTGTGTTGTCATCATCTCATCATCATTTCGGGATGTGTAGAGATTGGAAATTGAAAGATTGAGAAGTTGTACGGGCGCTGATGGCCACGATGTAGAGCGCCCAACAAACCAACATCATCATCATCAAAACACGTAGCGACATAACGTAGCTTCTCGACTAATGTGGCATGATTTCCTATTAATCAGTTTCAACAAAATAGATCTTAAATCTTCTTTAAAAAGAAAGGAGGTAAACCTAGGGGGTGTGCGAGAAGAATCACGAAATTCGAAAAAAATGAAGCTGTTGCTACGTGCTCTGAAAGGGCCTGCTAGATGTCATGGAACGTGCTGCTCGTCATGATTTGCCACCTGCGGTACCCCCAGTTTCACGGGGACGTGCTTACTACAGCCGATTGAACGAATGGCTTATTTTTATTGTTTAATGGATTGTTCGACGAAGTGCGTTGTACGGAAATCGTGTTCGTTTTTGGATTTGTTTTTGTGTACGTTACCGCAGGAGCGTGCCGTAACGCTGCATAATAAGGGCAACGCGCCGTATTTCGCCCTAGCGGACAGGGCGCCAGTATCAGGCCAGCGATGTCTACGTACCGAAGGTCGTACCTACTCCGAGAAGCGCCCGCAGCGTGCACAGAATTTCCGAAAAAGAATGAAAAGGAATTGTTAGCAGAACTTTCATTTCGTCTACTAACAAAACTTAAGTAAACCTTTGCTATACGCTTGAGACTTCCGTATCTTGTTATGTAGTCAAATGTATAATAAAGAGCAGTATTGAACTTGCATTCATGGCTTTTGCCGTGAACAGAAGCACAGTATTTGGGGAATATGAGTTTGAGTCTCTGAGGTGATCGATTTTGGTACGACTTGTCACCGTATATGGAAGAAGTTCAAGATCGGAAAGCAGCCATGTGGCAATATGCCACTGCAAATATGTCCACAAGTAATGAGACCAGGCTCATTTATTCTTGGCAGACACTGTATTTTGTTCCGGGTAATTTTCCTTCTCCACTGTATCTTTCTTTTTAGTAGATTAATTGTCACTGTTTTTAACCCAGTTCTCCCAAGTAACATTATCGGCGACTTTCTCTAGGTTCACAAATACCAAAAAGATCTAATACTTTCTGTGGAATAGGTAAGGCAGACCAATAAAAGAGTTGAGTAACTCAATATGAATCCATAACGAGTGAGTGGTGGATCTTTCGTTCAGAACCGGCAGCTGTGGCCGATCGGTTCTAGGCGCTTCAGTCCGGAACCGCGCTGCTGCTACGGTCGCAGGTTCGTATCCTGCCTCGGGCGTGGATATGTGTGATGTTCTTAGGCTAGTTAGGATTAAGTAGTTCTAAGTTCTAGGGGACTGATGACCTCAGATGTTAAGTCCCATAGTGCTTAGAGCCATTTGAACCATCTTTCGTTCAGAAATTAAGTTGAAATGACCAACGTGCAAGCTTTCTTTTTTTTTTTTTTTTTTTTTTTTAAAAAAACATTTATGCGAGAAACGGTACGATCACTCTTTATTGTTACTACTATTACTGTTTAACTTCTTATGTAAACGAGGGAAGGAAAGTACTGAAAGAAAAAATTCACTCAAAAAAGCTACACTTAAATTAACCATTAAAGAGAATGCGTAAACTACTAAGCACGTTATGGGATATCGTTATAAACAAAATAATGACTAACAACAGGGATTCGCTGAGGCTAAATTCTTCGCACATCAAAATTGTTGGAGCTAGCAGAAAAATTGAGGGTATCTTGCATCTTAGAAGCAGGATTACGCAACAATTACGCAATGGGAATGAAATAGATATTAACATAAATTAACGAAAATTTCATTAGCAAATGAAATATTGCTTCTACAAAAAAAAAAAAAAAAGAAAAATGACTGGTCTGGTACCGATGAAAAATGTGGATAGTTCTCTCGGGGGTGGGGGTGGGGGGGGGGGAAGCGTATCCTTACACGGCAGTTTCCAGTCAGCATGCAGATATCGATAATGTACAACATCATGTAAGAGACGGTGTGGTTCGAAGCACATTGGTTACGTACAGATTTTAGTGTGCTGTTCAGTTGCCGTTTGTGTTACAGATTAAAATCTATACTGTACTCCCGCACGGTGAACGCTCCCTCATGTTCTCTGTGATTTGTCATTCTGACGACAGTAGCTCATGGACATTAATGAACCTATGCAGAAAGTTGGGATTGGGAGGGGGGGGGGGGGTGCGGGGTGAGAAGTTGGAAGCTTACACTGAGGTGGAGTGCCTCCTAATATCGTGCTGGACCTCATTTTGCTTGGGTTAGTGCAGTAACTTGGCATAGACTCAACAAGCCGTTAGAGGACCCTGCAGAAATACTGAGCCATGCTGACTCTATAGCCGACCATAATTGCGAAAGTGTTGCCGGTGCAGGATATTGTGCATGAACTAACCTGTCGATTATGTCCCATAATGTTCTATGGGTTTCATGTCACGCGATGTGGGTGGCCAAATCATTGACTCGAATTGCCCAGTGTGTTCTCCAAACCGGTCGCGAGCAACTGTGTCTAGGTGACATAAAGTCCATGAAAGGCGGCAAATGGTCGCCAATTAGCCGAAGATAACCATTTACAGTCAATGATGGGTTCACTTGGACCAGAGGACCTAGTCCAATCTCTGTAAAGCCCACACTATTACGGAGTCACCACCATTTTGCACAGTGTCTTATTGACAACTTCGACCCATGGCTTGGTGAGGTCTGCACCACACTCGAGCTCTGCCATGAAATCGGAACCAATCTGACGAGGCCACGGTTTTCTGGTCACCTAGGGTCCAACCGATAAGGTCACGATCCAAGGAGATGCACTGTAGGCCATGTCCTGCTCTTAGCAAAAGCACTCGCGTCTCTCTTCCACTGCCATAGCCAATTAACGCCAAAATTCGCCGCTTTGACTTAACGGATACGTTCGTCCTACATCCCACATTGATTTTTGACGTTATCTCACGTAGTTGCTTGTCTCTTAACACTGACGTCGCTGCTTTCGGTCGTCAAGTGAAGGTCTTCGGCCACTGCATACTCTGCGGTGAGAAGTAATGCCTGAAATTGACACTTGACACTGTAGGTCTCGCGATGCTGATCACCATAACGATTTCCGAAATGGAACGTCCCATGTTGCCATTTCGCGTTCAGAGTCTTTTAATTCCCGTTGTGCAGTCATTTTCAGGTCGGAAACATTATTACATGAATCACCAGCAAACATATGACAGCTCCACCAATGCACTGCCCTTTTGTACCTTGTGTATACCTAGTGATCAAAAAGTCAGTATAAATTTGAAAACTTAATAAACCACGGAATAATGTAGATAGAGAGGTAAAAATTGACATACATGCTTGGAATAATATGTGATTTTACTATAACAAAAAAAAAAAAAAAAAAAGAAAAGACGCGTGAAAGATCTCTTGCGCGCGTCGTTTAGTGATGATCGTGGGCTCAGCCGCCACCTTCGTCATGCTTGGCCTCCCAGGTCCCCAGACCTCAGTCCGTGCTATTATCGGCTTTGGGGCTACCTGAAGTCGCAAGTGTATCGTGATTGACCGACATCTCTAGGGATTCTGAGAGACAATATCCGACGCCAATGCCTCACCATAACCCCAGACATGCTTTACAGTGCTGTTCACAACATTGTTTCTCGACTACAGCTATTGTCGAGGAATAATGGTGGACATACTGAGCATTTCCTTTAAAGAAGATCATCTTTGCTTTGTCTTACTTTGTTATGCTAATTATTGCTATTGTGATCAGATGAAGCGCCATCTGTCGGACATTTTTTGAACTTTCGTATTTTTTTGATTCTAATAAAAGCCCATGTCGTTCCAAGCATGTGTGTCGATTTGTACCTCTCTATCCACATTATTCCGTGATTTATTCAGTTTTAAAAACTTATGCTGACTTTTTGATCACTCGGTACAATACTACCGCCATCTATGTATGTGCATATCGTTATCCCATGAGATTTGTCGTTTCAGTGTAATACTGCACCATCCCTACTGTCGTGTTCTGCACCTGTAATGATATCGACGTAGACGAGACTTTAGCCCTAACCTTCTATTTAGCAAACGGACAAGATCAGAAAGAAAAGAAATTAATGCGTATGAAGTGGAAATGGCTGGTGCTTGGCGTGACTACCGGTTTCGTTCAGCTGCTCTTTGCGAGTATGGACGCCGTTTTATGTGGCTCGTGTCTGAGCATATGGTACGAGCACTTCCATACCGGTGGTCAGTCGACGGATGCCAGCAGGTCGCGCAGCTGCGGCACTGCGTGGAACGCAGGGTGACCGCAGCTTCTGGGATCTGGCAGCGACCGGCAGACACGGTGGCCTCTTTATAAAATATTGACATATTTTCCAGTCGGTCTGTTGTGTGTAGTTTATTTATAACATGGTAGAAAAAAGGTGGATGGGTTGTTGTCATTTAGGCTAATATGTTCTCGATATCGAGTAGCGAAATTCTTGCCTGTTTGCTCCATGTAGACTTGGTTCAAATGTTTCTGAGCACTATGAAACAACATCTGAGGTCATCAGTCCCCTAGAACTTAGAACTACTTAAACCTAACTAATCTAAGGACACAACACACATCCATGGCCGAGGCACGACTCGAACCTGCGACCGTAGCGGTCCCGCGGTTCCACACTGAAGCGCCTAGAACCGCTCGGCTACACCAGCCGGCTATGTAGACTTCTTCTGTGTCTGCAGTGAATCTTATATGTACCTGTGTGAGTAGCCGGCCGCTGTGGCCGAACGGTTCTAGGCGCTTCAGTATGGAACGGCGCGACCGCTGCTGTCGCTAATTCGAATCCTCCCTCGGGCATGGATGTGTGTGATGTCCTTAGGTTAGTTACGTTTAAGTAGTTCTTTGTTCTAGGGGACTGATGACCTCAGATGTTAAGTCCCACAGTGCTCAGAGTAATTTGAACCATTTGTGTTGAGTGTATTGGTAACTTCCAGTTGCACGACACTGTTCCTGTATTTATGTTATGTCGCGTCTAGAAAGCACGACGTATACTGATGTTTTTCAGTAAATTGTTAATTTTGTTTGAGATACGTCCCAAGCGTGTGGTAGATATATACGTACCCTTCTGTTTTATTGGTGTTTCTCTGATGACTGTCATTCCTTTATAATTAGTAGGTAGCGAGGATTTCGTACATTTGTTATAAAACTCTTGGTTATTTGTGGACCGCATTTCGTACATTTGTTACAAAACTCTTGGATATTTGCGGATTGCATTCAATCTGCTGTGCTATGCACTGCAGGGTTTTAATTTATTTTTTCTATAACGCCCTGTTCTAGAGGCAGGGTAATCATTCTAGTGGTCAGGATGTGAGAGTAAGCGTATTTTCGCGATTGCAGGTGGCAGGAATTTGCGTTGATAATGTTATCAGTTGTTGCTGGCTTTCGGTATATTTCGAATTTACGAGTACTGTTACTGTTCATCACTTGTGGTCGAGTTTATTGTCTTTTTTCTGGTTCAATGGTAAATTTCATTTTGGGATGTGCACTATTGAATATCTACGTTCTCATTGTTTCCGTCTGTAGGCATCATTGTTTTGTCGTTATTGCGTGATAGAAACTTGTCACAGAATTGAACCTGAAATGAAACCCCTCGCCTCAACCTCAATACAAGGTTTCTTTCAAAAAACAAAGAGATATTTTCGTTTTTAGAAAGAATTTTATTTATTCAGCTACACTAATATTATCCCCTTCAAAATAGTTCCGTTACATATTTTACACTTTTGCCAGTGCTTTTCCCAATCCCCGAGACATTTCTGAAACTCTATCTTTAGGACAGCTTTCAACTCCCTCAGCGATGTGTTTTTAATATCTGTCCTTATAAAACTACAGCTCTTTATTTTTGGGAACAGAAAAGGTTGATATGAGCCACGCCTAGTGCGGGGGTAGCATTGCAGTATCGATTTTGGCCAAATTTTACGAACAAACACGAAATGTGTACAGATGCATTGTCGCGGTGCAAAAGCCATGTAATGTTTCGCTACAAAAGCGGTTTTTTTTTTTTTTTTTTTTTTTTCCTCGGACTGCTTCTCGCAATCAGCTTTCATTTTGTAAGTAGTATCCTTTTGATCGTTAGACGTTGCAGTCTTCTAGTAAAAGCTGTGCATGTAACGGCTATGACTTCATTGAAAATTCCTTGAAAATATTCTCACTTTTATTCAAAATTTTCTCCCTTTTATTAAAAATTATTGACCGATGAAAAATTCTACGGCTATCTGACTAATACTCGTATATTAAAAAGTAGTTAAGGCTTTCATAGCGTAATGATAATATGTGGAGCCTGAACATATATTTTAAGTGAATGCAAGATTACTATCAAAACCGTAACCTCCTGACAGAGTTGGAAAATATCATGTATCTTCTCTTATAGAGATTATAAGTGCAATGAGGCTGTAAAACCTCACTTTTTACGTTCTAACTTCTTTTCGCAGTGAACATGAGTCACAACAATGACTCCGAACATGAGGATGGACAGTAATTCTCGAAGTTTCCAGCAACACAAATATACTTTATATTCGCTGTAAAATACATAAAAGAACTGAAAATAGTTCTGTTGCTGGCATCTTACTTGAAAAATGATTCTTCTGGAGACAGAAGGGGTATACAATTGAATCAGAATACAAACGAAATCCATGAAATCTTAAATTCCCCTTGTAACATTTAAGAACTGGGGGATTAACGATGCCTTGATTTACATTCGAGTATGAATAAATGAAATACCGATACTGGCCCTTGAGCACGGAACAAAACATCTCGCTTTGAAAAATTAATTTAACTTTGGTCATAAAGTCGGTAAATCACAAATCTCGCTTTGAAAAATTAATTCAACCTTGGTTACAAAGTCGGTAAACCACAAACCTGATAACCCTGAGAGTGAAATATTACGCCAATGTGCGCTTGCAAGCAACGATCACACCATAAATTCCTGATGTTGCTGTGTAGAAATGATCATTGAAATCAATAGTCAGAAAGTCATAGAATTAGTGCAGGCAAAGTCCTTGTGATGTATTTAGTCCCAACAATCCTGTTAACACGTGTATGAATGCTTTGTGTTGTAGTCTAAAGAGGCACGGTATCAAAACTCTGACTGGCAGAGAATGGACAAAAAAATGGATAACCCTAAAAGCACAACAAAATATCCGACCTAATACGGTGCAGGAAAACCGTCAGCCTTCAGAACAGCTTCCAGTCGTCTCGGGATGGGTAAAAACAGGTCCTGTATGGTTTTCAATTGAATCCTACACAATTCCTGCAAAGTAATGGCACGTTAAGGAAACGACGAGCGAGGTGGATAGCGGTCACGTACCCTTCTCTCCAAAGTAGACCACAAAGGCTCAATAGTACTAGGACATGGTGACTGTATTGGCCAGGGCAGATGCGACAGTTCAAACCCGTGCCCACAAAACGAGTACTGGACAATGCGAGCTGTGTGAACAGAGACCCCTCCGTCTTGAAACATAGCATAACTATTTGGAAACAAATACTACTACATGGTATGGAACTGATCAGCCAAAACGGTCACATAATTCTCGTTAGTAATGGCGACCTAGCAGAATGACAATGGAGCCAAATGGTCTTTTTCACTCTTGCAAGAAGGCGTCTCCGCCAGAAGCTGGAATTAGTGTGATTGGTTGGTTGATTAGGGGGAGGGGATTAAACGGTGACGTCATCGGTCCCATCGATTAGGGAAGACAGGGAAGGAACTCGGCCGTGCCCTTTCAAAAGAATGATCCCGGCATGTCCGTGAAGCGATTTAGGAAAATCCTTGTGAACCTAAATCAGGATAGCCGGACATGGGTTTGAAACGTCCAGTGTGCTAACCGCTGCACCACCTCGCTCGGTGGAAATAGTATGAAACATCTGACCAAATGTCTTGTTCCGTTGCAGCATAGCCCACATTTTATGGGTTTCAAAAAATGGCTCTGAGCACTATGGTACTTAACATCTGAGGTCATCAGTCCCGTAGAACTTCGAACTACTTAAACCTAACCAACCTAAGGATATCACACGCACCCAAGCCCGAGGCAGGATTCGATTCGAACCTGCGACTGTAGCGGTCGCGCGGTTACAGGCTGAAACGCCTAGAACCGCTCGGCCACCCCGGCCGGCTTTTATCGGTTTCGTAGCACGTTTTCCCCTTATGATCATTTGAACTTGGCTTTGAAATACCAGCCTTTCCTGCATTTTGTACCTCATGGAGGTCACTGTGTTGTTTTGATGCTGACTTGTTTCGCAAGTCTGACATTCAGTACTGATGCGACTTTTTTCGTCACAATCTTCTTCTATATCCGCCTGTAACGATCTCTCAAAACACTCCTTCGTCGGCATTGCTACTTAGGGGATGATGTTTCTCCTTTTGCCCTGTCTGTGCTATAAACGTACGAAACGGAGCCTCTTGACTCACCAAATAATTCTGCTACCTCGCTGACGAAAGCACCCACTACATGACCACAAACAACTTGCCCAAGTTTGAATTCACTTAGCTGCAACAAAATAAATTCACAACTACACAAAATACTTTTCTTTACCAAAGAAAGAGTACGAAACAGCCGTATATTTTCAGAAGTTATTTCAATATATTTTCAGAATTTATTTTATTTACATGAGCAGCTTCGGCATCTCATTAATGCCATTTCAGGCCCGTAAGCACCCCAAGTATAGAGAATCAGATACATAGATGCATGCACAACCGGAGTCGTCAGTACTTTGATTCAGTGCATTTTAAGTGGCGTATATAATTCTGTCGTGTCCTGAAGTAGGTGGGAGAGGGAGAAAAGGGGTTACTGGTCAGTCTGCGCTTCCGAGCGGCACAGAACAGAAGGCAGAAGGACAACTCACAGTGAAGGCATTTGATTATTTTCTTCTATTTGAGCTAACACTGGTACACGCATTTACTAGAAATGCAGGTGGTGAGACATGGTAGGGAACTCGTGCGGAGACTCTTGGACAAACAGGGTTTCGAAATAGTTGTTTATTCCAGACAGGACTAACTAATTCACTGAAGGCTACTTCTAGGGTTAGAAAAAGCATGAATAACACTTTTACAACAGAAGCCAGTGCAGAAGTCCCAGGAGTGGATGCTAACCACAGTAGCAAACACTAGCTGCATCTTAAGGCAACAACTTAGTTGCAAAACAAAACAAAACTTGCTGAGTGTAACACTGTTCACTGAGGCACTCCAAGTGAGGGGCAGACTTACGCGGAGCTGGACCGAGGCTGGGGTCGACGGACGCGGATTCGGCGCCCAGATCGTCTGACAGGCACTTCCGCCAAAATATGGAATCTAGGGGCTTAAAGAGTCACGTGGGGGCACTGTTTTTCCCACTTAAAGCCATCCAGCCAATCCCGCAGGTCTCTTGCAGACGCCGGCCCATCACGGTTCAGTTAGGTCCCCTCTACTGCTCCTAAGGCGGGGATGTTAATGCAGTTACACTAAGTCCGTATTTGGTATGAAGATTGTTCAGCTGAAAGCTAAACGTAACTGCTCTGCAACATAAGGCTTGCAACATTATTGATATACGTCATTTAGCCCCGCCCCTTGGGCTCCCCTGAGTAGGGATTGCTAGGTCAACAGTTTTTGGCGTTTTCGCTCTCTTTCTAACCCTTGTGAGCCTACTGACGTAGCGGTTCTCAGGGCTGGTATCAAGCTGGCTTTATACACTAATACGGGCCTGGTGGTTACAAAGTTCTACGGTGGCAACCTACCACGGCGTCTAGACGACATATGAAGTTACATGTTAATTCCTTGAAAAGTAACTAGCGCCGTGGGACTGCGTTTGGGGGCGTCTGCATTTTCGCAAGGCTTTCCCCTTACGGTTTACTTCATGTAACAATATCTCTCCTTGTTTCGTCTGCCCTCAGCATCGTCTCTGCTTCCACACCTTGGAGCGCCTGTCCTCCTTTCTCACAGTTTCAAGATAACACTACAGAAGCAAGGAATAATCAATATATTACAATTCGAAGAATTGCCAAGATGACAAGTTGGTTGTCCAGTCTTAGAAGTACACATGCCACAAAAAAATCATGTAATTCAGGTACGGCTGTTTCATGATTTTTTTTTTTTTTTTTTTTTTTTTTTTTAGATATTTGACCGGTTGATCTCCCGTAGAAACGATGGAACAACAGAAACGCAGAACACTGTTTTGATCACGGCTGACACTTCTAACTTACTAACAGCATTGCACAGTTGCAGTTCATGGTGAACTGCAACAGTGTCTAGTATCTGCATTTATCGCAGTTTTTCCTAATTTTTCTTCCCCGCGTTGTAACTTCGCTTTACAGCCAAGGATTGTGGCACTCGTAGCAGACGAATAACTCGTGCTAAGATAAATGTTTTGAGAGACAGTTTCTAATGACGGCTTTCGACCTTCTAGCAAGAACCGACGATGCACTGTGGTGTGGTGCTTGGCCTGTAATGCGATCTACAGCCGTTGCTCTCCAAAAGTTTTAAAATCTTTTGCTGTGCCCTGTCTTGGAGGTATCCGTGATATTATCTTTCAACAAAGCAATGTAAGACCACATTTTGCCCATTCTGCCCTGACCTACGTAGATACAGATGGTCTTTCACTGACGCCGTAGATGCCGGCTGTTGTGGCCGATCGGTTCTAGGCGCTTCAGTCTGGAACCGCGCGACCGCTGCGGTCGCAGGTTCGAATGCTGCCTTTGGCGTGTATGTGTGTGATGGCCTTAGGTTAGTTAGGTTTCAGTAGTTCTAAGTTCTAGGGGACTGATGACCGCAGACGTTAAGTCCCATAGTGCTCAGAGCCATTTGAAGCATTTTTGACGCCGTAGCCAGCACGTTATCGATATCTCGTACCCACTGAAAATATCCAGTCATGAATTGCCGAAATACGGGAACACCCCAGACACCAGTCACTACGAGTGATGGAATGAAGTACCCCGAGTGACTCGAGCTCAGTTCGACGCAGTGCCTAGCGGGGTTTGCACCACTGCAGCCAGAGGTGGTAGCTCGGTTTACTACATTACTGCATACCCCCCAAAACACCTACAAAATTAATTATAATTTCTTTCTGCAATGCTACAAGGTGTGATTGGATTCTCCACCACGACAACGCGCCCGCTGACACTTCGCGTACCGCCGCCGAAGTTTTGGTCAAGTTCAACGTGACAACACTGCCTCAGCCACCCTACAGCCCCTACTTTTTCCTCTTCCCCTGTATCAAGACAGGCCTAAAAGGGAAGCAATTCGACTCCATCGCCGCCATCCAGCAGGCTTCGACGACAGTCCTTGACAGCATGACGCCCGAGGCCTTCCAGAAGGGCTACGAACAGTGGAAGACGCGCTGGCAGCGCTGTGTTGATGCTGAAGGATCATATTTTGAAGAATTTCAGTCCGCTGTACTTTAATGGCCAATAAATTTTTAGTTCTGAGTTAAGTCTTTTGAATCACACTCTGTATATACGCCACAAAGAGTAAAATTTAGTTATTTATTATTCTTACTGGTGTTTCGGTTATGTATGTAAGTCATACACAGTCTGATCAAAGTTATCCGTAATGCGGAACTGAGCACTAGGTGTCACGAGGGGGCGGACTTGCCAGTATAATAGGAGGTGGGGAGTAATGTGTTGTTACTCTAGCGACATTAGAATGGGTTGGTCAGGAGAGCTCAGTAATTTCTAACGTGATGTCACCATGAGGATATCACTCAGGTACATTTCAACTGTTCTAACGCTGTCCAAGTCGACTCTTAGTGTTGTGATTCTAAAGTGGAAACGCGAAGGAACAACCACAGCGAAAACAGGACAAGGCAGTCCTTAAGTCCTAAAGAACATGAACCGTCGACCATTGTCGATAACGGTTGTAAAAAAACGCTTCAAACCAGTGCAAGGAGTCGTTCGTGAGTTCCAAAGTGCTATCAGCTACGACAGTGACTGCGTAGGGAACTGAGAAGAATGGGGCACAATGGCCATGCAGCTCTGCATACGCCAAAAATTTCTACTCATTGCTAAGCGACGTTGGAGGTGGTGTAGGGGTCGACGCCATTGGCTGTAGATGACTGGAAACGAGTGACCTGTGGTGTTGAACCACGCTGTATCGTGTGGTAATCCGATGGAAGGGCTTGGGTTTGGCGAATGGCTCGGGAACATTACCTGCCATAATGAGTACTGCCAACACTGAAGTACAGAGGAAGTGTGTAATGTTTATGTCTCAAGAAAGGTGTGATGTTTGTGTCTAACAAAGAACTCTTACATCAAGTGGTGAGCCCTCAAGTGGTGCGCTGACTGCGTATCTGATTACGTGCATCTGAATATTTACCTAACCCTGTTTTAAGCAATCTGTCTACTAACAAGAAATCAATAACAGTAACCCCAAACTAATTAAAAGCTATGCGTGATAATAACAAATTAGAGGTAAGTACATTCATATGTACTCCATCTTACTATGGCCCTGTAAATCTGAATAAGTACAAAAGTGGCCCCTGTGCGAAAATCAATAAACTGTGTGAAATAATTTTCTTTTCTCGAATTGGTGTCGCCTTTGCTAACGCGCTGTTCTGCTCTCAGCACTACTAAACTGACCACAGTTGTAAAAGCCAAATACAAGAAATTTGACTGAGACACATTTAGAATTTGTTTAAATAAAACGACGTGAAATTGTGAGGCGGAGCAATACTGAGGAGAATGACTGTAATTCCTTACTTGAAAATCTTACTGTATTGTGAAACTGACTTGTAATTGTTAAGCCATATCAGAAAAATTACATTTACACGAACAAATTATCTTCACAAAAAATCCAATAACAAACTTGGGGCTACATAAAACCTGGTCTCATTCAAATTCGTTCTACAGCAAAAGGGCATAAATAAATGAATATTGATTGCCTTATTGTAGATCGATGTGACAATATGTAGAAAGATTCTTCATCAGAATTTCATAATAATATTTTTTGCATTTTCTTAATTAATTTTACTTCAAATCTTATTTCTTCCATAAATCATTAATACAAAACACTGAAATTATTACACTGAATATTTAATACTAAGCGACTGCCCACTCCGGAGCATCGCAGCAGACACTGCCAGTCTCTAGCACGCTACTCTCGGTAACTCCTCAGCAACTACTGCCTACTACTGTTCGACCTAACATAAGCTCTTTGTTACACATACTCTGCTTCAGCGATAGCTGCCCCCAGCGTTCTTTCACAAGTACATCTTTGAAATCGATATATCGCTTATGTTCTTGGATAATACGTTAAAATTTACAATTTTTATTATATGTACATAACATTTTACGGCACTGTGCACTGCATGTAGAGAACAGTTCGCAGACAATGACTGATTATCATAAAGTAGCATTTGTTCAAAAATGGTTCAAATGGATCTAAGCAATATGGGACTTAACATCTGAGGTCATCAGTCCCCTAGATTTAGAACTAGTTAAACTTGACATCACACACATCCATGCCCGAGGCAGGATTCGAACCTGCGACCGTAGCAGCAGCGCGGTTCCGGACTGAAGCGCCTAGAACCTCTCGGCCACTGCGGCCGGCAAGTAGCTTTTGTAAGGCAACATTTTGTTGACAGTAACGTTCTTGATATCGACCGACCTACCTGGAGTCCCGAACTGAACCCAGTGGAACAATTTTGAGATGAGTTAGAGTGACGATGTAGCTCCAGTCTCTAGCGTGCAACATCACTAGCCCCTCTGGTTTCTGCTCTCGAGGAACAAAGTGCTGCCATCACCTCCACCATGCTTTCATGCACCTTACTGAAACTGTCCCGAGGCGTGTTAAAGTCGTCATAAGGTGGATACTGGACACACCCCTTCTCCTTGCTTGTGCCTTTGTCACGTATCGGCGCATGGTCGGCAACGTTATAGGCGGAATTGGCATTCTGTTTAAGGGGTGGCCGGATGCCCTTCCTGTCGCCACGCTGTTACCAACCGGGACGGAATATCTGTACTCCAACTGTTTGTATGGAGTGACATTCATGTGAAAATGCGTGAAATTTTTTTTTTAAATGTTTGCGAGTCACATGACTGAGGTGGGACATAGGTACCAGGTCAGTATTCACCTAGCGGGATGCGGGAAACAGCCTGAAAACTACATCCCGTCTGACCAACACAATGACTATCGTCTTTAATCCGCTGAGTGTATTTGATCTAGGACCAGTGCACTTTCTCGTTCCGGGTACTGCGCTTTATCATACACAGCTATAAAGACGGGTGGGCACACCGTAGCTATCAGGGCGAGTTGACACACCCCTTACCGTGTTCTGATACTTTAGATCTGATGGTGTGGTAACTGCACACTGTGACAGCGATATTGGTATACAAACTGTGTAGTTCGTACCTTAAAAATATTTTGACTGGTAAGAAAGATTATTATTTCTTTTCAAATTACGCCCTATTTTGATGTTGTATTAAGTAACCCCCTGCTGGAAGAGATATCTCTATGAATATGAAAATCAATGTTTTGTTTTGTTAATGCAAGATACAAAGTTTCACCAAGCCATCTGGAATGACCCAACTTTGTATATAAGCCCTTGTGGATTCTTTCGACCAAGGCGAAATTCAGTGTTAACGCAGAAGTCTACTTCTTATCCTCGTCATGTCCCACCTTGCGCTCATTCCTTAAGTATAGAAGAAAAGTTAATTTATGACCTGCCTTCTTTCCTTGTACGTAAAGTATTCTCTAGTCTCAATGTTTGTGAGCAGTGATTTGCAATAATCGGGACTAGGCACTGCATGACAAAGCGATGTAGGTACTCGCTCTTTGAACACTTTTCTCTTTTTACGCTGGCTTCCTTTTTTAAAAGTGGTTCAAATGGCTCTGAGCACTATGGGACTCAACTTCTGAGGTCATCAGTCACTTAGAACTACTTAAACCTAACTAACCTAAGGACATCACACACATCCATGCCCGTGGCAGGATTCGAACCTGCGACCGTAGCGGTCGCGCGGTTCCATACAGTAGCGCCTAGAACCGCTCGGCCACCCCGGCCAGCGCTTCCTTTTTCCTAATTTCTTGTGTTGCCTTCACATCAAAACAGTGGTTCTCAGTATTGTGAAGTGAGCCATAACTCGTGTTGATTTCGGTTATTAATTGTCATGTGGATTCTCCAACGTAACTGAATAGTCAGCACAGCTGACAGCAAGCGTAAGGCCCATATTCGGTTTATGGTACCATCCAGTAATTTTCTTTGGCGGGAAGACTGGGAATGAATGTATTCAGCCAATTAGTGAGCTACTCGAATGAGAATTAGCAGCCCCAAGAGCTGAGAAGCCGACAACGACCGGCAGACCGTTGTGCCGACCCCACGCCCTCAGTACTGCATCTGAATGACGTCATTGGCGGAGGATGGCACGGCGGCCAGCCGGCGCTGAATGTTCCGCCGGGATGTTCATCTGGGCGTGTTGTGTGATGTCCTTAGGTCAGTTAGGTTTAAGTGGTTCTACGTTCTAGGGGACTGATGACCATAGCTGTTAAGTCCCATAGTGCTCAGAGCCATTTTGTTTAACTGGAAGGTCTCCTGACAATTTGGATACAACCCGAGATCTCTCTTTTCATCAACCCTCCAGTGATTTCGTTTATCCGTGTAGTTAAATCTGCAGCATGCGATTTTCTCAATTTTCTTATAGCCACCGTTTGGGAACCAGCACGTGGAACATTCATTTCTTACTTGCGTATCAGATGGACACAGTTTCAGTAAAACAGATTTTATGCTACTATTATTTTTTAAGTCCTAAGCATATGGAAAAAAGCTATTAGTTTACTGCTGTCAGAAGGAACTGATTCCAAAAGGTTGATGACATATTAGAAAGAAAATGTGCAACATTCACTTGATTCAAGCTTCAAGTACTTGAATGGTACGATACAACATACTATATAAGCGCTCATAACACATTTTGGTGTCTGCCTAGATTTCACGGACTTTTAAATTTGTGACTGGTTTCGGTTCGCATGAATCATCATCAGATTTGGATATGTCGGCAAATTTACATGATACGACATGAATATGCTGATGAAATTGTAGCCGACGTACTCAGAAGGTGGTTCTACGAAAGCGAAACCGGTCACAAATTTAATATTACATTGAATGTAAAGATAAAAGTAAAGCTTTTGACCCAAGCTCGGGACCGGGCTATTGGCCTGACTCCACTTGGAGTATAGCCTTCCTTTCCCGCGACAATAAAAGGGGATGGTGACTGGTCCATCGTCCCGGTTGCGTTTATCCCCGGGGAAAGATTCTCTGAAATCATTCGATAGCAGAATGAGTGGATCTGGAGACTCTGGAAAGAGAAAAATCCCCGTCCCTATCTAGTATTGAATCCAGGACCTTCACAGCTCCAGTCAAGTACTCTACCTGCTAGACCGTCACGGTCACACATGCAGTATAGACTGGCAATAATATTGCTTTAAATAAACGAAACACTATTTTGCCTTGATTCACAAATCTTTATTACTTTTGTACGAGCTGGGTTTCAGACTGAAAGCCCATTTTCCAGTACACAATTGGCACATAAAAGGAGATACACAAATGTCATTCCCTTAATCTATCAGTTCTAGACTTTCACTGTTAAAGTTACCGTCGTTGACTCTTCTGGTGCAACTACACCTGTTGATGGTGTTGGGACAGCAACCAGCCACGAATTTCTGGCTGCTTGCTGTCTCAACACCATCAACATTTGTCATCAAATAACAAAATGGTTCAAATGGCTCTGAGCACTATGGGACTTAGCATCTGTGGTCATCAGTCCCCGAGAACTTAGAACTACTTAAACCTAACTAACCTAAGGACATCACACACATCCATGCCCGAGGCAGGATTCGAACCTGCGACCGTAGCAGTCGATCAAATAACAGCCACGGTCTCTAACCATGTCATCATATGACAAAATTTCAACTACACCAATGTTGTACAACCTCACGACATTCATACGTCGAACCTATCGTACACATTCTAAATATGCCCCAACAGGAGACACAGAATTTTGCGGAGTTACGAGCGCCACGAAAAGGTTCCGTAACAGACGCAACTGTACCTGCAAACACAAGATCTACACAACAGAGAGGGCAGAATGCGGAGTTGTTTGCGCCACGTAATAGTTCAATGACAAACACAACTAGTCCTCAACACAGACAGCACGAGTTATTGCAGTTATCAAACTTAGAAACGCCACAGCATAGCCCAGTAATCGACGTAACTGATCGAGTAGAAAACAATAGATCGAGAATGCATTGTTCAGCAGAAGATAGTGTTACAGGACAGGACGCGATCATGGAGATGTTACAAAAAATGAACGCTAGTATGACGAAACAGAATCAGAATATTAATAATTTTAATACACAGATAACGAAACAGAATACACAGATGACAAAGCAGTATCAGGAATTGAAACAGGATAATCAGGCTATTAAGACGCAGATCCAACAGGATAATCAGGCGATTAAAACACAGATCCAACAGGTTCAAATCCAGATGGAAGAAGGGATCGCCAGAATTGATAGATCACTCAGATAAACAAATACGCTAAAGAATCTAGAGAAAGAATCAGGTACTAACACAAGGTCAGCAGCAATTACGCACTGAAGTGGACAAGGTCCAATTGGACATCGTAAACGTTGACGAAAAGGTGGAACGTTTTACGAAAAAAGCCACTCGAACAGCAATACAAATTTCGGAAGAACAAGCAATTCAAAGCAAGGTCGCAAAGGTTGCACTGAAGAAATATGATCAGCGGATCAATAAAATAGAACTTAAAAGCAAAGATCAGTTTGAAAAGCTTCGAACAGAGTTGATACAGGGTGTTTCAAAAATGACCGGTATATTTGAAACGGCAATAAAAACTAAACGAGCAGCGATAGAAATACACCGTTTGTTGCAATATGCTTGGGACAACAGTACATTTTCAGGCGGACAAACTTTCGAAATTACAGTAGTTACAATTTTCAACAAGAGATGGCGCTGCAAGTGATGTGAAAGATATAGACGACAACGCAGTCTGTGGGTGCGCTATTCTGTACGTCGTCTTTCTGCTGTAAGCGTGTGCTGTTCACAACGTGCAAGTGTGCTGTAGACAACATGATTTATTCCTTAGAACAGAGGATTTTTCTGGTGTTGGAATTCCACCGCCTAGAACACAGTGTTGTTGCAACAAGACGAAGTTTTCAACGGAGGTTTAATGTAACCAAAGGACCGAAAAGCGATACAATAAAGGATCTGTTTGAAAAATTTCAACGGACTGGGAACGTGACGGATGAACGTGCTGGAAAGGTAGGGCGACCGCGTACGGCAACTTATTTTTACCTGGACGGCTTCGTCAATAAACAGAACTGGCGCATATGGGGAACCGAAAAGCCCCATGTTGCAGTCCCATCGTCCCTGCATCCTCAAAAAGTACTGGTCTGGGCCGCCATTTCTTCCAAAGGAATCATTGGCCCATTTTTCAGATCCGAAACGATTACTGCATCTCGCTATCTGGACATTCTTCGTGAATTTGTGGCGGTACAAACTGCCTTAGACGACACTGCGAACACCTCGTGGTTTATGCAAGATGGTGCCCGGCCACATCGCACGGTCGACGTCTTTAATTTCCTGAATGAATATTTCGATGATCGTGTGATTGCTTTGGGCTATCCGAAACATACAGGAGGCGGCGTGGATTGGCCTCCCTATTTGCCAGACATGAACCCCTGTGACTTCTTTCTGTGGGGACACGTGAAAGACCAGGTGTACCGCCAGAATCCAGAAACAATTGAACAGCTGAAGCAGTACATCTCATCTGCATGTGAAGCCATTCCGCCAGACACGTTGTCAAAGGTTTCGGGTAATTTCATTCAGAGACTACGCCATATTATTGCTACGCATGGTGGATATGTGGAAAATATCGTACTATAGAGTTTCTCAGACCGCAGCGCCATCTGTTGTTGAAAATTGTAACTACTGTAATTTCGAAAGTTTGTCTGCCTGAATGAATATTTCGATGATCGTGTGATTGCTTTGGGCTATCCGAAACATACAGGAGGCGGCGTGGATTGGCCTCCCTATTTGCCAGACATGAACCCCTGTGACTTCTTTCTGTGGGGACACGTGAAAGACCAGGTGTACCGCCAGAATCCAGAAACAATTGAACAGCTGAAGCAGTACATCTCATCTGCATGTGAAGCCATTCCGCCAGACACGTTGTCAAAGGTTTCGGGTAATTTCATTCAGAGACTACGCCATATTATTGCTACGCATGGTGGATATGTGGAAAATATCGTACTATAGAGTTTCTCAGACCGCAGCGCCATCTGTTGTTGAAAATTGTAACTACTGTAATTTCGAAAGTTTGTCTGCCTGAAAATGTACTGTTGTCCCAAGCATATTGTAACAAACGGTGTATTTCTATCGCTGCTCGTTTAGTTTGTATTGCCGTTTCAAATATACCGGTCATTTTTGAAACACCCTGTACAAACTATCGAAGAAAAGATCAAGACCGATTACACCTGTAGCAAAACAACTGACACGTCAAGCATTAATTCAGTACACGAACACGCGCCGTCTAAGAAAGTTCAAGTAGAACCAAGGCTAGACGTAACACTCGCGCAGAAATCGAAACAGAAAACCCCGATTAAAGTAATATATGACATGCCAGAGGACCAAGCGCAGTATCTAGAAAAACGGAACACACACATTCAGCCGATACCAATCGAAAGACAGGCAACTCAACCAGTAGATCCAGTGACACAACGTAATAGCAGCACAGGTACTATACCGCGAACGACGAGAGTAGAAACACACGAACAACACTTTTGTTCACCAACGATATGATATGACGCGGATATGAGTCAGGAAATTGAGAATAGGCAGACAGGTAGTAGATTACCAGAGAATAAACACGAAGATACAAGCAGTGGCAGATTATTTGAGTCCACGAATCAGCCACAAACCGGATTTATGAGTAGATATGATACAAACCACTTCCTTACAGTTAGAAAATTTCAACATTTCAAGGAAGAAGGCGGTAACTTGCATGCACGCACATTCATCGATCAGTTTCAAGTAGGCTTACCAAACCACTGGAGCGTAGCTCACAAACTTGACTTCATTTGTGCACACATGTCAGGGACAGTAGCAGAGGTGATGCAAAAGATCGCGGCTACCTGTACGTCTTACCTACAGTTCAGAACAGCAATTCTCGAAAGATATTGGTCTAAGGAGGCGCAAAACAAAATTAAATAGGAGTTACTTCAGATGACACCATATGAAAACTCAGGAGAGAAAAGCGTGATAAAATTCTTTGATACAATGGACAAAAATAATCAATGCCTAGACAAACCATACAGTAACGGAGAGCTGATACGTCTATGTAGAATGAAATTACCGGTAAAGTATCAACAGGCGACAGTACGAAAAAATGAAAATACCGAAGAATTCAAATAGGTTTTAAGGGAACTTGAATTTATGTTTAAAGAAGACGAGGTGAAAGAAAAAAGAAAGGAAAGGGAACAGCAAAGGGAGAGGACTAGGAACGAATATTCTAATAATAATAATAATCATAATCCTAACACCAATAATTTCAGGCAATTTGACAGATAAGAACAGTGGCACAATGGGGACAATTGGCACAGAAACGATAACCGGAATAGTTGGCACCGAAATAGCAACGGTAATGGACACTCATACAGTGGCGGATATGGGTTTAGGAATCAAAATGCCAACGCTCAAGGGTCCTTTGAAAGAGGTCTCGATGTTAGAAACAGCAACTGGCGAGACGAGGGCGCATAATTGGCGAGGAGATTATGGTCCACGGAGACAAGAACAACACAGACGTAGAAGAGAAACCAGACGTAGAAGTTAGGTCACCGAATACTGCAAAACGTAAAGATTGAATTGAAAAATGAGAAGAGGTTAGGCAAACTAACGTCCACCCTATCTTATACTAACCACTAAATAAACGTTAAATTAAGAATCAACAAAACAACACATTAATTAAAAGAAAAAGAGACACAATACACACTAACAATCTCTTGTAGTATCAAATACACTACAACATGCACACAAACAATAAATGGTACTCAACAGTTAAAAGAATGAGGAAGAGGTAGGACATAATTAGAATAAAGAAAAGAAATCATATATATAGAATAATTTTTACTATTATCAGAAAATTTTTGCATTATATAAAATCAGAGTTTTTTTGTAAATAACAAATATATGTGAAACAAAAATTGTAAATATTTCTACACGTCAGAAGGACATCGCCACCAATACCAATCACCAGCTCCCTTAACAACAGATGCTTCGAGATAGCGACGGAGAGGGTACAGACATGTTGAGAAAGCACTTAGGGCAATAACAACAACATGAAGATCAACGCCACACTGGAAATGCAGGTTGCAACCAGGTTGGTCTTCAGGAGGACAACGCGCAGCATGCACATTTCATATGTCACGACACTGCTACACAACGGAAGAGCATGGGGAGAATCATAATACGACGAGACGACAATGAAGTTACAAAACATTACTAAGATCTACAAACTAATCAAGTAACATTTGGAAAGGCAGTCAGATCCTACAAACCCTATATCACTCCTACACTAAAATTCACATATATTCACATATTCCTAGCCCAAGAAGAACAGAAGAATGCAAGAAAGAAGAGAAGAACAGAAGATGCAAGATGAAGAAGAGCAGAAGACAGCAAGATACCTTTCTCTCCTATCCTACAAAGCAAATTGCTACAAACGTCTTTCCATGAACTTTGAGGCATGGCAACTACCACAACCACTTCTCCAAAAATAAACCTTGAATCGTCAAACAAATACAAGTGAACGGCAAACAGAATATTAAGTAGTACCAACCAATATTATCTAGAAATAGATTCAGCAAAATGAACGGTATTCTCCCTATCACATCATCAAATTTCCATACAGAACCAGGTGTGAAGTACCAAGACGTCGCACCACAATATTGGGTGACGATGGTCGGTAGTCAACTACAATCATTGAACTGCCATACCGTCCCAGGTCTGACAGCAAAAGGAGTACCAAGACATCACTGTTTATCCAGTAAACCACAGTCATCATCATCGGTTAAAAGTACCACTCCTTGATGACAATGTCAACAAGTAAGACCTGGCATCGCATGCTAGAGATCTTCTCTCATGATTTGTGACACCCATACAAATGAGTCGACGCTTTCCAGTATTTCAGTGGGGATCGTCGAGCACAGAAACTGATGCAGCAAAAAAAGGAAAAGATTGATAAAACACAATTGTAGAGTTAAGAAAATGATATATTTGTAAAAATATTTTTTTCTTTTTTTGTAAAAGTAATTATTTTATTATGTATGTAAAGTCCATAATTTGTAGATACCTTAAAACCTTTTGTAAAGAAACTTAGTATAGTTATATAATCTCACAAACTCATGGTAAGTCTACTTATTTCATTTATATGTAAAATGAGAAAAGGATTTATGCAGTATTTTTCTTCCTTAAGTAACATTCAACACCTTTTTGGGGTAATAATATTAATACCGAGGATAGAATTAAGAGGAAACGCTTCTTCATTCTTACACAAAACAAGTGACACATAAAGAAAAAGATAATGCCTAAATAAATAAAACAAAGTAACACAAATGAGATTTTGCGAACATTTACGCAAAGTCTAACTGAAGAAAAGAGATAACCACACCAAGACATAATACCATATACACTTACGAGTTTAGAAAAACTAATATTGTAAAAACAAATTTTTTGGAAATGAAAATGAAAAACAGAGACATGTACTGGCAACGACAAAGAATAACAAGCTTTGTAAAGTCTATATTTGCCTAACAACAAAACATAAATTGTAGAATTAAAAAATAGAAACAATAGCTATAAAGAAATCATTAGAAAAAATTGTTAAGAATGGTTGAAAAAAGTTTATTGGAAAATCTAAAAGAACGATTTTTGCCTGAGCTTGTCAATGTTTTCCTCGGCTATGACAAACCCCAGACAAAAATTTTGTCAGAAGGAGGGAGGTATACAAGATGTCGTGGTCTCCTGACCTTCATTGCTTACATATTCCGCCCTCACAATCATATTCCGCACATCAAAACGCTTCATTCGAACCCAAAATCGATAAGATAAAGTCAAAATCAAATAGGGGTAATGCAGGAGTAGGTTTAATAATGAATAGGAAAATAGGAATGCGGGTAAGCTACTACAAACAGCATAGTGAACGCATTATTGTGGCCAAGATAGATACGAAGCCCACACCTACTACAGTAGTACAAGTTTATATGCCAACTAGCTCTGCAGATGACGAAGAAATTGAAGAAGTGTATGATGAAATAAAAGAAATTATCCAGGTTGTGAAGGGAGACGAAAATTTAATAGTCATGGATGACTGGAATTCGAGTGTAGGAAAAGGGAGAGAAGGAAACATAGTAGGTGAATATGGATTGGGGGACAGAAATGAAAGAGGAAGCCGCCTGGTAGAATTTTGCACAGAGCACAACATAATCATAACTAACACTTGGTTTAAGAATCATGAAAGAAGGTTGTATACCTGGAAGAACCCTGGAGATACTAAAAGGTATCAGATAGATTATATAATGGTAAGACAGAGATTTAGGAACCAGGTTTTAAATTGCAAGACATTTCCAGGGGCAGATGTGGACTCTGACTACAATCTATTGGTTATGACCTGTAGATTAAAACTGAAGAAACTGCAAAAAGGTGGGAATTTAAGGAGATGGGACCTGGATAAACTAAAAGAACCAGAGGTTGTACAGAGATTCAGGGAGAGCGTAAGGGAGCAATTGACAGGAATGGGGGAAAGACATACAGTAGAAGAAGAATGGGTAGCTTTGAGGGATGAAGTAGTGAAGGCAGCAGAGGATCAAGTAGGTAAAAAGACGAGGGCTAGTAGAAATCCTTGGGTAACAGAAGAAATATTGAATTTAATTGATGAAAGGAGAAAATATAAAAATGCAGTAAGTGAAACAGGCAAAAAGGAATACAAACGTCTCAAAAATGAGATCGACAGGAAGTGCAAAATGGCTAAGCAGGGATGGCTAGAGGACAAATGTAAGGATGTAGAGGCCTATCTCACTAGGGGTAAGATAGATACCGCCTACAGGAAAATTAAAGAGACCTTTGGAGATAAGAGAACGACTTGTATGAATATCAAGAGCTCAGATGGAAACCCAGTTCTAAGCAAAGAAGGGAAAGCAGAAAGGTGGAAGGAGTATATAGAGGGTCTATACAAGGGCGATGTACTTGAGGACAATATTATGGAAATGGAAGAGGATGTAGATGAAGATGAAATGGGAGATACGATACTGCGTGAAGAGTTTGACAGAGCACTGAAAGACCTGAGTCGAAACAAGGCCCCCGGAGTAGACAATATTCCATTGGAACTACTGACAGCCGTGGGAGAGCCAGTCCTGACAAAACTCTACCATCTTGTGAGCAAGATGTATGAAACAGGCGAAATACCCTCAGACTTCAAGAAGAATATAATAATTCCAATCCCAAAGAAAGCAGGTGTTGACAGATGTGAAAATTACCGAACTATCAGCTTAATAAGTCACAGCTGCAAAATACTAACACGAATTCTTTACAGACGAATGGAAAAACTAGTAGAAGCCAACCTCGGGGAAGATCTGTTTGGATTCCGTAGAAACACTGGAACACGTGAGGCAATACTGACCTTACGACTTATCTTAGAAGAAAGATTAAGGAAAGGCAAACCTACGTTTCTAGCATTTGTAGACTTAGAGAAAGCTTTTGACAATGTTGACTGGAATACTCTCTTTCAAATTCTAAAGGTGGCAGGGGTAAAATACAGGGAGCGAAAGGCTATTTACAATTTGTACAGAAACCAGATGGCAGTTATAAGAGTCGAGGGACATGAAAGGGAAGCAGTGGTTGGGAAGGGAGTAAGACAGGGTTGTAGCCTCTCCCCGATGTTGTTCAATCTGTATATTGAGCAAGCAGTAAAGGAAACAAAAGAAAAATTCGGAGTAGGTATTAAAATTCATGGAGAAGAAATAAAAACTTTGAGGTTCGCCGATGACATTGTAATTCTGTCAGAGACAGCAAAGGACTTGGAAGAGCAGTTGAATGGAATGGACAGTGTCTTGAAAGGAGGATATAAGATGAACATCAACAAAAGCAAAACAAGGATAATGGAATGTAGTGTAATTAAGTCGGGTGATGCTGAGGGAATTAGATTAGGAAATGAGGCACTTAAAGTAGTAAAGGAGTTTTGCTATTTGGGGAGCAAAATAACTGATGATGTTCGAAGTAGAGAGGATATAAAATGTAGGCTGGCAATGGCAAGGAAAGCGTTTCTGAAGAAGAGAAATTTGTTAACATCCAGTATTGATTTAAGTGTCAAGAAGTCATTTCTGAAAGTATTCGTATGGAGTGTAGCCATGTATGGAAGTGAAACATGGATGATAAATAGTTTGGACAAGAAGAGAATAGAAGCTTTCGAAATGTGGTGCTACAGAAGAATGCTGAAGATTAGATGGGTAGATCACATAACTAATGAGGAAGTATTGAATAGGATTGGGGAGAAGAGAAGTTTGTGGCACAACTTGACCAGAAGAAGGGATCGATTGGTAGGACATGTTCTGAGGCATCAAGGGATCACCAATTTAGTATTGGAGGGCAGCGTGGAGGGTAAAAATCGTAGAGGGAGACCAAGAGATGAATACACTAAGCAGATTCAGAAGGATGTAGGTTGCAGTAGGTACTGGGAGATGAAAAAGCTTGCACAGGATAGAGTAGCATGGAGAGCTGCATCAAACCAGTCTCAGGACTGAAGACCACAGCAACAACAAAGTCAATGTTGTATGAATTCATGTAAACGATATGCAAATAACTAATAAATCGCAAGTGCACACCATAGTTGGAATACTCGAGGCTGGCGTACACACACACATTCAAGACAAGACGGTCACAAAAGCTTTTAGTTTGAGAGAGGCAACCACATGCCAGGAGGCCGGTCCCAACCGATCTACGTAGAGCAGAAGTGTTTGCCCGAGTGAAAGGATGACCCATTGTTCAGCTTAAAAGCAAATTCCGCTACATTGTGTGGGAGCGGCCAGACTACGCATTCTTTACATATACAGCACGCAGATGTTCACAGGGAGACAGCAAACGCTAAACGCTGATACTACAGATTTCCGTATTGTTCGCCTTAAACGAAACGTCATTCTCCCGTTTTAGAAGAGCAACGCTGATTGGCAGACGATATTTCTGACACCTTGAGCTGAAGGAGTAATGGAACAGACCGAAAGATATACCCCTTCATGTCTGGCGTGGACTGGGGCCATTCCGTTGTCGCTCTTGTAGCAGGGGAGGATGTTAGTGTTTAACGTCCCGTCGACAACGAGGTCATTAGAGACGGAGCGCAAGCTCGGGTTAGGGAAGGATGGGCAAGGAAATCGGCCGTGCCCTTTCAAAGGAACCATCCCGGCATTTGCCTGAAACGATTTAGGGAAATCACGGAAAACCTAAATCAGGATGGCTGGAGACGGGATTGAACCGTCGTCCTCCCGAAAGCGAGTGTCGCTCTTGTAGCGAGAACACATAAGGAGAGCGTGCACGCTTGTACGTGTACTCAAAGAGCGAGGATGAAGTCTCTCCTCAGTACTTTACTGGGAGAGCACCTCTGTCGAGAGCGAATCGAAGTGCAACTCTATACTGATTCCTTGCGATTAAGCGTTGTTCACTGTGTGGGCCGCTACACTTATTGTGCGGTGTGAATGGACAGAGTTATACTTAAACGCCTGCGAGTGAATTTTGAGTGGCATCACGGTGGACTGGTTATCTGACCGGTGTACCACGCCAATAGTTAGGCTAGGGGCGAATAGGAATCCTTGACTTCATCAAGGTGTAGGGAGAGTTTTATTGGCGAAGGTCAATCCAGATAGAACGAGTGTTATCTTATTTGTCAGCAGTGTGCGGCGCAGAGAGCAGTCATCGCAGCTTCCGGTATTGTGCACTACAGCTCTTGCGAGTCCCATATTTCCTCCACAAGAGTACACTTCACTGCATTTCACACGCGACAGCCTTGACCATACCTAGCAACATTCTAACGGATAATTATTCAAGTTGAGTATGCGCGGCTCTCAACCATTCTGCCAAGTCAATAACAATGTTAAACTTTATATAGAAATTTCATTAGCGAATCCTATCCTTAAGAGATAACTTCACATTCCGAAAAGAACCCAGAAATAACTTGTTCAGTTCATAACTAAAAGTGCCATTGTGACTTCTCAGAATATTTGCAAAATAAATAATAATTTTCGTTAGTTTCATGTTTTTCTTACACTAACTAGCACTATTCCAGTACCCAAGTATCCCACTAGTTACCTAAGAAATTTTGTGAATTTTTGTGTCATTTCCTTACAGCGGACTACTTCAGAAGATATTTATTGCTGAAAGTTTTTCCGGCATTTCTCTTTAGAAAGTTAAGAGCGTCTGTCTGACTTCTGTAGTAGTGTGGGGGTGGAAATTGCATCTTGCAGGAGCCACAAGGTAAAGGGTACATCTCACATTAATCCGTTGCGCAGAATGACAGAATAGCACCCACACGCTCACAATAGTTTCTCTTTAATTTTTCGGTTTAACAACAAAAGTAAACCTTACATTACGCCGATGATTTATCACTGGTAAACTGGAACTAGTAAACACTCAAGGAAATGACACAGGAGTTTGCGTTATGTCAACGATGAGATCTCCAGATATGGAGAGCAACCTTTGACAGGTCTAGGGTGGGCAAAAAGTCGACATCGGTCTTTTCGACTGATCAGTTGTGGCATTTGTCTTAAGCGGTTTAGAGAAGCCACGGAAAATCTAAATCTGAATGGGCAGAGGGAGTTTTCATCCGCTGTCCTCCCGAATGCGAGTCCAATATCTTATTTACTGAACCATTTCGCTTAGTCGTTTGAACCGAGTGCAAATATGGAGGCACTTTTCATTAGAAAGAAGCGCCTCTGTCTGAGTGTTTAGTTGTACAATTCGACACATGGCGGAGTTCTGTAAGGATTAAGTCGTGACAGGTGAACCACGGTAGCTACATCCTTCTCCATCGATACCACAGCTGGAGCAGTCGGTGCTAAGTGGCTGTATGAAAGGTGGTGTCGGTTTTCGGGAGATGATGTCGGTGGGAGCGAAGTGCTGGTCGGCTGGAGTGGGGCGCAGGGGTTTCGAGTGTCGTTACTTCCCCCCCCCCCCCCCCCTCACTCACTCTCTCACACCCGCGCGCAGAGAGAAATTCGATTGTGGTGCCCCCGGCGCGTCTAACCATCTCCTTGTCTCCGTTCCCCGTGACTGCCAGGACTTTGAGAGGTTGTACAGTCGCCCCTCCAGTGTAACTCCTCGGTGGAAAGCTAACGCGGAGATAGTCAACATTTTCTGGTAACTCTTACGAACTCTGCACAGCACGCAACCTATGCGCATTTTCAAATAAAGATATAGCTGTTTAGCTGTGATGCTACAAAGATGGAATATCTGAGAAAGAGTCCTTTACCTCTAAGAAAATTATATGTTATGTTGATTACATATATGTAAAAGCCGGAACGGGATTCGAAGCCGCGTCTGCGATTTTGCGGGTAGTGTGCTACGAAATATCGCAGTCGGGTAACGCCTCACTGACAGATTTAGACCTTCAATTTGTCAGGCAATCTTTCTCTTCATTTCCAAATTCAGAAAAGGCATTACCATTGTGCGGAGAGACTGACGCCATCAAGTTAAGGGGCACAGTGGAAATTTTCAAATATCTATTGATTGCGGTGACCAACAAAACATTCAAGCAAACAACAAATAACAAAGAATTTGGTTAGATAAATTGAATAAAGACTACTCTATAGGTTTTATGTGTAGCATATATAGGTGAAAGCATAGAACATGTCATCCGCATTTTGAATTTTATCTAGGAAGTGAAAGATCGGATATCATTTAAAATATATTTGTATGTATCCACTATTAACAGAAAAACTGGCGAGAAAAAAATGTGTTTATGAAAAATTTATTACTTTAATCAGCTGAAAATGGCGTTGATAGACAAATACTACAAGAAGTTATTGATGTACAGCACCAGAAATTTTGTGCTACATTGATTCATTCCCTTTTCTTTCATTCGTTTTATTCGGTTTTAGTTTTCTCCGAAGTCTGACTTTCCGTAAATTTTCAACAATTTATCAGCTCGACACAGTTTTTTACATCTAGCAAAAGTGGCTGGCTCTGAGCACTATGGGACTTAACATCTATGGTCATCATTCCCCAAGAACTTAGAACTACTTAGACCTAACTAACCTAAGGACATCACACAACACCCAGCCATCACGAGGCAGAGAAAATCCCTGACCCTGCCGGGAATCGAAACCGGGAACCCGGGCGTGGGAAGCGAGAACGATACCGCACGACCACGAGCTGCGGGCTACATCTAGCAGCAAGTTATCTCACAATTATTATTATTAATTTTCAAAAATGAAAAGAATGACATCTCGTGGCATGTAATGTAGCTCTACAGTCTAAAGATGCTACAATTTAATGTACATACCGATTGCTAGGTGTACCACATGCTCACAGTTAGATGACTCCGAATTGTATTTACTTATGCCTCTTGATTATCTCTGTTTCCAATCCATTAACTTTACTCTTGCAATCTTTTACATTTTTAAATTATTTAGGAAAATTAGACGAGCATTTTTTTATACACTCCTGGAAATGGAAAAAAGAACACATTGACACCGGTGTGTCAGACCCACCATACTTGCTCCAGACACTGCGAGAGGGCTGTACAAGCAATGATCACACGCACGGCACAGCGGACACACCAGGAACCGCGGTGTTGGCCGTCGAATGGCGCTAGCTGCGCAGCATTTGTGCACCGCCGCCGTCAGTGTCAGCCAGTTTGCCGTGGTATACGGAGCTCCATCGCAGTCTTTAACACTGGTAGCATGCCGCGACAGCGTGGACGTGAACCGTATGTGCAGTTGACGGACTTTGAGCGAGGGCGTATAGTGGGCATGCGGGATGCCGGGTGGACGTACCGCCGAATTGCTCAACACGTGGGGCGTGAGGTCTCCACAGTACATCGATGTTGTCGCCAGTGGTCGGCGGAAGGTGCACGTGCCCGTCGACCTGGGACCGGACCGCAGCGACGCACGGATGCACGCCAAGACCGTAGGATCCTACGCAGTGCCGTAGGGGACCGCACCGCCACTTCCCAGCAAATTAGGGACACTGTTGCTCCTGGGGTATCGGCGAGGACCATTCGCAACCGTCTCCATGAAGCTGGGCTACGGTCCCGCACACCGTTAGGCCGTCTTCCGCTCACGCCCCAACATCGTGCAGCCCGCCTCCAGTGGTGTCGCGACAGGCGTGAATGGAGGGACGAATGGAGACGTGTCGTCTTCAGCGATGAGAGTCGCTTCTGCCTTGGTGCCAATGATGGTCGTATGCGTGTTTGGCGCCGTGCAGGTGAGCGCCACAATCAGGACTGCATACGACCGAGGCACACAGGGCCAACACCCGGCATCATGGTGTGGGGAGCGATCTCCTACACTGGCCGTACACCACTGGTGATCGTCGAGGGGACACTGAATAGTGCACGGTACATCCAAACCGTCATCGAACCCATCGTTCTACCATTCCTAGACCGGCAAGGGAACTTTCTGTTCCAACAGGACAGTGCACGTCCGCATGTATCCCGTGCCACCCAACGTGCTCTAGAAGGTGTAAGTCAACTACCCTGGCCAGCAAGATCTCCGGATCTGTCCCCCATTGAGCATGTTTGGGACTGGATGAAGAGTCGTCTCACGCGGTCTGCACGTCCAGCACGAACGCTGGTCCAACTGAGGCGCCAGGTGGAAATGGCATGGCAAGCCGTTCCACAGGACTGCATCCAGCATCTCTACGATCGTCTCCATGGGAGAATAGCAGCCTGCATTGCTGCGAAAGGTGGATGTACACTGTACTAGTGCCGACATTGTGCATGCTCTGTTGCCTGTGTCTATGTGCCTGTGGTTCTGTCAGTGTGATCATGTGATGTATTTGACCCCAGGAATGTGTCAATGAAGTTTCCCCTTCCTGGGACAATGAATTCACGGTGTTCTTATTTCAATTTCCAGGAGTGTAAATTCGGAATTTTGATAAGAATCTTAGGACTGGAAGCGATTTTAGACATATCCGACGTCTCTAATTTCTAGTTTGCTTCATATTGCTGAGCAAAGAAACAGAAATGGACCATCCATCAGCAGGAATGCTGAAATTGGAAATTTGTGGTAAGGGCTATGGGACCAAACTGCTGAGGTCATCGGTCCCCAGGCTTACGCACTACTTAATCTAACTTAAACTAACTTACGCTAAGGACAACACACACACACACACCCATGCCCGAGGGAGGACTCGAACCTCCGACGGGGGGAGCCGCGCGAACCGTGACAAGGCGCTCTAGACGGTAAGGCTGCCCCGCGCGGCCAGGAATGCTGAAATATAACGTTCTAGCACTATCCCAACTCCACGCTAGAGTCTGAAATTCCGTTATTTCAACCTGATAATATTTAATCATCAGATATGATATTGCAGTCGTAGACGAGGAAATGATGAAGGAATAGCAAGCACACTTCTACTCTGGATTCGAACTCTAACGATATTCCTCAAACATTCATAAATTAATCGGGCGGAAAAACCGGTTCTAGCTGTTTTTTAAAATGACGATAGACACTAGAATGCCAATGAGGGCTCGGCAGCTGCAGATACTACCCCCTCCTATGATAAAGGTCGTCACAATAAGAAGATAAAGTTGATCATCAAAGGAAGAAGGTTTAGCGTTGAACGTTCCGTCGACCTCGAGGTCATTGAAAACGAAGAATATGCTGAGAATGTATAGGCATGTGGAAGGAAACTGGTCATTTTCAAACGAATTGTCTTGGTAATCACCGTAACTGATTTAGTAAAAAACCACTGAAAAAATTAATTTGGTTGGCCGAACGCCACTGTTTGAATCACTATGCCATGTTAATAGCCGAGATGGGAAGCATAGACGCAGTTTCAGAAAATGTGTACTCCTTTAACATGTCACGAATGATTCACTGTATCAAGGGCAGATAATGAATGAATCACATCAAGCAAAAAGACACACATTTTACTGTACGATTAATACTTGTGACACATCTACACTGATACTCTAAATCATCTATGATTTCCTTAAATGGATCAATTACTTTCCCTCAGCCAACACTCTACCATTGGGACATATGTGTCCCACATCATGCTATCCGAGACAAGTGGGAATTGGTGGCATATTATTACTATGTATCAATGTCCCACTGTTAAAGGGAAGCCTGCTAATCGTTTGTGCACTGTCAGGTTTCGTTGCTAACCCTTTTACTCCGCTCTGCTCTGTATTGTCGCATCGAATTAGCTCACGCCTGCAGATAGTCAATCCGGTGAACTGATCTGCAAAGCGGGCTTCTTTCGTAGCATCCTGGACAGTTCGTGTCAGTGCATTTCACACATAGTGGTGTTCGTTGCGAGACAGAGTGTGTGAGCATCTCTAATGAGAGTTAAAAATTTAGAGAGAAGCTCTGTACACTTACGTGTGTCTCTTTTCTGTACGTCTTGCAGTTTTTGAGCAGTTGTCTTCTAAAACCATGGAAATACGAATAACCCTGTGCGTCCCACTCCCCATACACTGGATTTTTTTTCGAATTGTTACTTCTAGCTATGACGTTAGTTAAAATACCCGTATATTAAGGTCTTTCACTCCGCAAAATATCGACAGTGAAATGGTTAATAGCATGCTACTGTTGTAAGCAGACGAGACTATGCAGTGGTTGGGACGCAGTACTCGCATTCAAGAGGACCGTGGCTCCGTTCCTCGTACAGACAGATTTAGATTTTCTATTGTTTCCTTATATATTTCCTAGATTTGCTTGAATGATTTCTTTGTAAGAGCCTTTACTCTTTCTCCAGGGAGCTAGTTGTCGACGAAACGTTGAATCCTAATCTCGCCTCCTCCTTTCAGTCCGTTCTTCCTTCCTTCAGTACAGGGTGTATCAAAAATAATCATCTGAGTTTAAAAAATCGTACTTTTACGTTATTTGAAATTGTGCGAGAACAGCGTACTGTTGGAAAGAGCAAACTCTCAAGTTTTACATGGTTTCCGCTAGGTAGCAGCAGTATGCGCCCATCTCAGTTGTAGTGAAAATGGTATCGGGACAACAGAAAGCGTTTTGTGTTCTACGTTTTGCACAGTGCGGGTCATAATAACTGTCCGCGTGACTTTCCTACTAGGGATGATATGGATCCTCCTAAAGCACAGAACAATTGAAGGTGGCACGAACAATTGCGAGATACAGGTTGTTTATGTAAAAGCAAATCGTCGTATCGTCCCCGAGGGTCTGACACAGACGTCGAAAGATCCCACATAGTTTCACAAGGAGTCCGCAGAAATCCATTCGTCGTGCAGGTCGACAGCTCAACATACCCCCGATGTCCGTCTGGCATGTGTTGCGTCGACGTTTACACATGAAACGTTACAAAATTCATGTACTACAAGTTGTTCGTGAAGGTGACAAACAACAACGTGTGGAGTTCTGTAATTTCGTTCTGGCAGGATAGAGGATGGCAATTTTCTTCCACTCTTAGTGTTTACTGACGAGGCAAAGTTTCATTTAAATAGAAAATTGAACCGCCTTAATGTGAGAATATGGGGTACGGAACAACCACATAAAGTTGTACAACATGAGAGGGGCCTTCCAAAATTTAGTGTGTTTTGTGCAGTTTCACAGGAAAAGGTGTATGGTCCATTTTCCTTTGCCGAGAACACTGTTACAGGAAGTACATATCTCGACATGCTCGAGAACTTCCTTTTCCCGCAGTTTGATCCGAACGACTTCATTTACCAGAAGGATGGCGCACCGCCATACTGGCGTCTGGAAGTGTGGGAATATTGAAATCAAAGGATTACTGAACGAAGGATCGGTCGCACTGGACCAGATAATTCAGCCTTACATTACTGGTCTCCAAGGTCGCCAGACCTGACTGTATGTGATTATGTCTTGTATGGGTTTATAAGAGACTCTGTTTATATGCCTCAGTTACCAAAAACAATGAATGAACTGAGACATTGCATAATAGCAGCTGTAGCAGCTGTAACTCAAGGCATGCTCGCTGCAGTGCGGGAACAATTTCAATACCGCACTGACATATGTCGTGCATCTCAAGGGGGGGCATGCTGAACAGCAATCAAAAGATATGAAAAAAAATTTGAGTTTCCCGCTCATCAAAAAACAAAATTAATCGTATATGTTTATTAGTTTCAGAAATATAAATGTGCCACATCGGATGATTCGTTTTGATACACCCTGTATTTCCTAGCAAGAAGCCGTTCAGTAATTTTGCAACTTCGAAGTGAAAATTTTACTCAGAAATAGATGAGAAATTAAAGCTGTAAGTCCCACAGAACTGTGACGTTACCGACAGCTTAATATTATTCAGCTTTGACAGTGGACGTAAAAGTGCGCAGAACACTTTACCCTGAACTTAAGCAAGATTCCCCGCTATTTTGCTACAATATTTGATTCCTCTTGTATCTCTGCAGCCTTTTTCTCAAAAGCGAACGCTGCTGTTAGAGAGCACATCCTTCTGTTACAAAATCCTGTATAATATAATCTGCGGGTACACGGTCAGTCACATTAATGTGACCACCGACTAAGTTCGACATCAACGTGCAATAACCACCCATAAACGGCAGGTAGCAGCACTGACGATGGAGGCTATATAAAGCGGGATGGGGGGACGCAGTAAAAAGTGCAGTCGTTGTCGTAATTCTGAAACGGAGCGATTTATGTAACGTCGAAAAAACCATGGCTTTCGGGGTGAAGGTGGAAGCGTTGCCGAAACGACTAATTCTGTAAACTCCTCGGATGCCCATATGGTTAAACTATACCGTGGAGGGCAAATGGCGCTATCCGAAATCGGCGCCGAGGCAACCGCGGTGCACCATAGGCCGTAGATCAAAGGGCTGATCGACGACTGTGGAGATGTGTACGGGTGAACAGAGGTGCAACCATTGAGCAGCTGACCACCCAACCGAACCGAGCGGCTACCAATACTATCTCCTCAACGACCGTTCAGCGAACATTGCTGCGTATGGGTCCCCGCAGAAGGCGCCCGCTTCATGCACCCATGCTGACTGCTGTTAATCGGCGACGAAGGCTGTAATTTGCACGCCAGTGCCGCAACTAGATGTCGACTGGTAGCGACAAGTGGCTTTTTGGGACTAATCACGTTTTTTTGCTTCATAAGAGAGATCGTCCCTCGCGTGCACGGCGTGAAACGTCTGAGAGCGAACAAAGAGGGAGCGTTATGGTCTGGGGAATGTTTTCGTGGCATTCCTTGGGTGATCTCGTCATTACGGAAGCCAAGCCCAAATGACACAAGCAGAATCTTAAAAGGACGCAAGAAATTCGCACCATTTTGGTGGGGGACCCTGTCCACCCCTACATGCATTTCGGGTTTTTCCTCGGCGCTAAGGCATCTACCAGCAGGACAATTCAACGTGTTACACAACCAGAGTGTACGTGCGTGGTTCGAAGAGCACCAGGATGAGTTTACCATACTTCATGACCCTTGGCCACCAAACTCCCGGATTTAAACCCAATCGAGAGTCTGGGGGACCGGCTATTACGGGCTGTTCGCGCCATCGATCCTGAATCGACAAACCTGGCGCAGCTGGCCACGACAGAGCAGTCGGCTCCATATCCCTCTCGGAACCTTGCAGAACTCACTAACTGCCTTTCTGCAAGTCTGGTATTGTCCCGCACTGTAAAAGATGGTTATTCCGTATTTTGATAGGTGATCACATTAATGTGGAGAGTGTATAAATGTGCGCCGGCCGTTTGGGGCCGAGCGGTTCTAAGCGCTTCACTCTGGAACCGCGCGGCCGCTACGATCGCAGGTTCGAATCCTGCCTCGGGCATGGATGTGTGTGCTGTCTTCAGGTTAGTTAGGTTTAAGCAGTTCTAAGTCCTAGGGGACTGATGACCTCAGCTGTTGAGTCCCATAGTGCTCAGAACCATTTGAACCATTTTTATAAATGTGCGAATACATAAAAGCGAAGCCCATAGCACAGCCCGTACAGTTAACTCTCGCAATACTATGTCTAGCAATCCTGTCAGTTACCTTAAACTGTAATATTTAAACAAAATATATGTTGTTTTTATTGACTTCAACTACCAAAAGCCACATGTGTTTAAAATTTTTCAGATTTTTAAGTTTTAGTATTAGATGCCACTTTCCCCAGTGAATCTCGAATTCAGTATTTCCCGGTTCAAGGCATTACTTACTGATCAATGTCTCTTTAAAAACTATGTTGAGAGTAAAAATCAAAAACAATGATTGAAATTTAGGTTCTTAAATTTCGTTTTGCTGGTCATAAATTCACGAAATTGCGTTATGTGTGTTAAATGGTACTTCCAGGTTCTGGACTTGACTTACACATCAATACCTCTTTAAAAGGTATTTTTTAATGTAATTTAACAACAATTAACGAATTTTGTGTTTTTAAAATGTTTTTAAGGTGGGCATAAAGTACTGGCCTCCCCTTGGTAATGTGTGTTATGGAAAATGACTTGGTATTGCTAGGTTTAACTCGGAGTCTTTTACCCAGTGCTTGCAGCGTCGAGCAAAGACCACATTTCTAAAACACGCATGTTTCACGAAATATTGAAAAGAAGAACCCAATTTCATGCAGGGCGGAGGCATCATGCAACCGAGACAGGTCCAGCTAGTTTTGTCATCGAGCAATCTTCCTTCTGTGTGTACTCAACTTTTATAGCTGCTCCAAGAACAGCAACAGATTCCCTCCAAACGACCTTATTACATACAATATCCTGACGCATTTTGTCACTCTGCATTCTTACTTACGACGAGTGACCAGTTGTTGTGATTGTTGGAGTTATCCTAGAGAATTCAAATTCTATCAGTTTACAGCCATGTAACTGAATCAACCGTGATTCTTCCACTCATATTTATTTTAAATGCGGTCTATCAACAGTCATGAACAGCCGGAGAGGTCGACCCATCTAGCCGACGTTCCTTGACAATCGATAAATGGTTTTGCTCAAAGTATTTTAAAGAATTAATGATGACTTTCTTCATGGTCGTAGATTTATCAGTCGATTGGAATATCACCCATCCGAAATATGAGGGGACTTCGAAAAGAAAGTCAGACAAGTCGTCTCATGTTAAGACCATTGTACAACAAGAGTGGAACATTGTCAGAAGAGGGAAAATGCTATGGATTCCTGCAGACACGTTTGCGGTTAACGTCCCGTCGACATGGAGGTCATTAGAGACGCAGCACAAGCTTGGATTGTGTCAAGGATGGGTAAGGAAATCGTTCGTGCCTTTTCTAAGCAACCAACCCGTCATTTTCCTGGAGCGATTTAGGGAAATCGCGGAAAACGAAAATCTGGAAGATCGGACGCGTGTCTGAACCATCGTCCTTGCGAATACAGACACAGTTATGCCGCGGTAGGGTTAACAGGTGGACCACAGTCCGCGAGCGAATTGGTGTGGCAACTGTAAAGGTACTCCAGAGTTGAGTTACGCGAACAGTACGAGTCTAATGGGGAAAATGTATAAATTTCACACAGATTTATCGCTAAAGTCTGGCG
The DNA here is from genome assembly GCF_023864345.2 of Schistocerca serialis cubense. Lineage (NCBI taxonomy): Eukaryota > Metazoa > Arthropoda > Insecta > Orthoptera > Acrididae > Schistocerca > Schistocerca serialis. The sequence continues at coordinate 227,664,547 of NC_064638.1, forward strand.
GTATGAGGACCAAAGGGACTGTCGTTTCCAGTCGTAGTGAAATAGAGCCAACCATTTGACCAAGGCTGCTAGGACGTTGGCGACTCTATTCGGGAGGGGAGGCTATCGAAATCGACCACAGACAACAATTTCCAAGCAATCCAGGAACCGATTTTCTGCAATCACAACGATGAGGACGTTTAGACAGAGCGGTTCTCGAATGACACCCTGACCAAGGGCGGATATCTACCGTCCAAGAGTTGAACGATTGGTAGAACGTTCCGACCTTATTTTTACATATAGAGACTAGGCGGCTGTATCAGAAAAAAGTGTCACATATCTGTGTCACTTTGGAGCGTAGTGGAGCAATCAATAAAAGTTACTTAGCCTGCCATAATAAGGTACAACTTACTTTTTGAAGACTCTTCGTAATATCTGTTTGTGACTTTTTTAAGCATTACTGCAATTAGATATTAGTCTTTATAGTTCTGGTAATTCAGTTTCACCTACAAGCAGAAATTACCTCCTGCGAACTGAGTTTCCTTGTAAAAATAACGAACAGCGAACAACGCTCTGACGACAGGGAATTCCTCTCCACATTTCACAACAGGGCAGTAAAACTTCCTTTTCATGTGGCAGTTAAAGCTCCAGACGACTTCGTTACTTTTAACTTCTTCAATATGTCCTCCACCGCGAAGAAGTATTTTCTGCTGCTTGCGATGCGACGTGATGTATGAAGTGAGAATCTCGCTAGGATTCATATTAATTACGTTTATACGTTAACTGAAAATTATGTTGTGCATCGCCTTCCTTAACAAATGAAATTTCTTGTGAAAGTTTGCGTCGGCTCTGGAGATGTAATTGCTTCATCCATTCGTATATAGAAACGCTTAACAGCTCTCTCACAAGCAAGCTATAATGAAAATTACAGCGGATCATTGTTGTCCGTGTTGCATTAACTGGAATAGAAATAAACGTAATTTATTAGACAAATACATACAGCATTGGTTGTGGCTGTCGACCAAGCGTCCACTTGGAGATTATCAATTGTTTACTAACACATTGCACATTCGCTTCTGAGACATCGTGCCAGAGAAGAATTTCGTAAATTATATTAACGGATTAAGATGACATTAAGACACGTAAGTGGAGAACGTATGCAAAAAATCCAACTTTCCAGTACATCAAATACTACAAGTTACTGAAGTGTACATTACAGTAGCATAGTGCTGAAGTTTTGATAGAAGCATTACGGAACGTAACGCGGAGCCGCAATGCTTTTATTCATCCTATGACGATAGGACGATGGTTGCTTATAAAATTTTATCTTAATCTCATTGTGGGCATTAATGGACGAATGTTGATTTTCCACATTAATTTTTACGCGAATCTGATGATGCCCAAAAGGGCGAAACGAGTCATTTCCTGTAAATAAAAAAGATTTTGCAACCGAGACTGTCTTATTTCAAGCAATTCATAACCAGTTGCTGTACTAGGCTCCCAGTATGGAATGGAACGAATTTTATGTATCCAGAATTTTTTCAGAATATTTCGTGCATCGAGTATACAGATCAGCATCTTCAGTCGATATACATAAAGATGATGAACAAAAGATAAAGCGGCAAGAAAAAACAGACAGTAAGTGACGAAAGTAAAGGAGGAAGACACAGTGGGTTGTCCCTTCAGACAATTAATACAGGTACCGACAGGTCTACTGTTTCTAAAGTAAACGGAATCGTATTCCAATTACCAGTTTATGTGAAGTTCCGTGGAGCAAGTCGTAAAAGGAAACCACGGCAGCTGTCAAAGCAAGACAGCACCTGCCAACTCCCAGCTTCTACTACCCTTTGCGTGTCTACGAGACTCTCGTACAGAAAGGCGTAAGCCGCCGTTTAGTTAATTAAAGTCAAACACAGCACTGGTTCAGTGGGCGTGCCAATAGAGTCTAAAGCCGTATAATTCCGAGCGAAGCGATTTTACCTGTTTGAGAACGGCTTCTCGTGTGCTACGAAACATGCTTGTAAGATTCACTAACTGTGATATAAATCTTAGGAAACAATGGAGCACAGTTGGGAAGTGGAAAATGGGCGAATGGACATAGCACTGTATCCGGAAACGCTGAAATAATGTCATCGATTGTCGAGGAAAGCAATGCCTGTTACTGACTGTTTACCCATGGGCAGCTAAAATTAGCGAAATGAAAATATCGTTTTGAATCGCATTACAGGGCGCTTCGCTTCGCTTAGCAGATGAATGGAAAGAAAACATTTCATCCATGCAAACACAGCCGTACTTCATATACATAAATAAGGTAAGTATATAAGATACATAAGTAAAACAAGGAAAGAAGAGCTCCTCTGCAGAATCGACAAAGAAAGGAACATATGGAGAACACACGAGATAACGGGCAGGATGGTAGTAAATGTGTTAAAACACCAGTGAACGGATTCTACGGTACTAGAGGGGCTGTAGAAGGTATAAGTGGTAAGGGAAGACAGAGCTACAAATTATTAGAAGCATAGAGTGCAGCTGCTGTTCTGTGAGATGAAGAGGTTATCGGCACAAGAGGTGAATCCGTGACAGGGCATATCGGACCAGTAACAGACTGATAACTCAATAACAAAACAAATATAAAAATAAAACCTGTGATGGTGACCCTAACAAGAGATATTCTGCGATGACTTTCGTAGTAAAGCCCGTAATTATACTTTCTAAAAGAACAACAAAAAGTTGAATCATGGCCATGTAAAAGTCAGTGCTTCCGTTTTAACAGAAGCATATTGTAAGTATAAGCAAATACGTTTCTTAGGAAATGGCAGCCAAACAAATTATGCTAAAACTTATTTTAAAAGCAATACTTTCCCAGTTGTTGAGAGGCCAGACAAACGAGTGGTTCCTGAACAAGGACAGCAGCCTTTTCAGTAGTTGCAGGGGCAACAGTCTGGATGACTGACTGATCTGGCATTGTAACAGTAACCAAAACGGCCATGTGGCGTTGGTACTGCGAACTGCTGAAAGAAAGGGGAAACTACAACCGTAAGTTTTCCCGAGAGCATGCACCTCTACTATATGGTTAAATGATGATGGAATCATCTTGGGTAAAGTATTCCTGTGGTAAAATAGTCCCCCATTTGGATCTCCAGGCGTGTACTACTCAGGAGGACGTCGTCATCAGGAGAAACAAAACTAGCGTTCTACGGATCGGAGTGTGGAATGTCAGATTCCTTAATCTGGCACGTAGGTTAGACAATTTAATACGTAGGTTAAAGTTAGATATGGTGGGAAGTTCGGTGGCAAGAGTAACAAGACTTCTGGTCAGGTGAACACAGGGTTATAAATACAAAATCAAATAGGATTAATGCAGGAATAGGTTTAATAATGAATAAAAAATAGGAGCGCGGATAAACTACTTCGAACAGCATAGTGATCGCATTATTATAGCAAAGATAGACACGAAGCCCGCGCCTTCCACAATAGTACAAGTTTATATGCCAACTAGCTTCGCAGATGATGAAGAGATTGAAGAAGTTTGTGATGCGACAAAAGAAATTAATCAGATAATTAAGGGAGACGAAAGTATACTAGTCATGGGGGACTGGAATTCGATAGCAGGAAAAGGAAGAGACGGAAAATTAGTTGGTGAATATGGACTGGGGGCTCAGGAATGAAAGAGGAAGCTGTCTGGTAGAATTATACAAAGAGCATAACTTATTCATAGCTAACACTTGGTTTAAGAATCATGAAAGAAGGTTGTGTACACGGAAGAGGCCTGGAGACATTGGAGGGAAAAACTGGAAATTTGAGGTAAGATCTTATGGGACCAAACTGCTGAGGTCATCGATCCAAAGCTTACATAATCGAACTTAAACTAACTTAGGCTAAGGACAAAACACACACACACACACACACACACACACACACACACACACATGCCAGAGGGAAGACTCGAACCTCCGACTGGAGGAGTCGCGCGGACCGTGACCGTGACATAACGCTTTAGACAGCGCGGCTATTCGACGCGACCGCACTGGAAGGTATCAGATAGATTATAGAATGGTAAGACAGAGAATTAGGAACCAGGTTTTAAATCGTAGGACATTTCCAGGGGCAGTTGTGGACTCTAACCACAGTTTATTGGTCAGGAACTGTAGATTAAAAATGAAGAAACTGCAGAGAGGTTGGAATTTAAGGAGATGGGACCTGGATAAACTGAAAGAACCAGAGGTTGTAGAGTGTTTCAGAGAGAGTGTTAGGGAACGACTTACAAAAACAGGGGAAAGAAATACAGCAGAAGAAGAATGGGTAGCTTTCAGAAATGAAATAGTAAAGGCAGCAGAGGGTCAAGTAAGTAAAAAGGAAAACGGCTAGTAGAAATCCTTGGGTAACAGAAGAGATACTGAATTTAATTGATGAAAGAAGAAAATATAAAAATGCTGTAAATGAAGTAGAATACTGACGTCTCAAAAATGAGATCGACAGGAAATGCAAAATGGCTAAGCAGGGATGGCAAGAGGTCAAATGTAAGGATTTAGAGGCATGTATCACTAGGGGTAAGATAGAAACTGCCTACAGGAAAATTAAAGAGACCTTTGGAGAAAAAAGATTTATGTTTATGAATATCAAGAGCTCAGATAGAAAACCAGTTCAAAGAAAAGATGGGAAAGCAGAAAGCTGGAAGAGGGCATACAAAGGGTCTATACAAGGGAGATGTCCTTGAGGGCAATATACGGGAATGGAAGATTACGTAGATGAAGATGAAACGGGAGATTTCATGCTTCGTGAAGAATCTGATAGAGCTCTGAAAGACCTAAGTCAAAACAAAGCCCCAGGAGTAGACAACATTCCATTGGAACTACTGATGGTCTTGGGTGAGCCAGCCATGACAAAACTCTACCATCTGGTGAGCAAGGTATATGAGAAAGGATAAATACCCTCGGACTTCAAGAAGAATATAATAATTCCAATCCCAAAGGAAGCAGGTGTAAAATTTACTGAACTATCAGTTTAATAGGTCATTGCTCGAAATTACTAACACGAATTCTTTACAAGCGAATGGAAAAACGGGTAGAAGCCAACCTCGGGGAAGATCAGTTTGGATTCCGCAGAAATTTTGGAACACGCAAGGCAGTACTGATCCTACGACTTATCTTAGAAGATAGGTTAAGTAAAGGCAAACCTATGTTTCTAGCATTTGTAGACTTACCAGGAAAGTACTTGGGCTCGAACAAACACAAATACACCAAAATCGTATGAGAAATAATGTAAAGGTCTCTTATTGCACTAGTGATGCTCCCGCATCTGCAAAACTCTGCAGTCGTCCGTTAGGCCTCTGCGTATGCCATGCCGCATTGCACACTGACCTGCTGGTACGCCAGTCGGGACCAGTAGGAACGGTGTAGCGTGCCTCTGAAGTTGCGTTTTGTGACATTATTTGTGTATTGAAGCGTCAGATGGCTCGGCGATTGGTAATCAATCCTGCTAATGTACTGCGATTGGTTGAGATGAATTTACGAAGAACCCTTCTTCGTGAAGATGGTATTGGTGTAGAAGACGAATCATTCGCATGTTTCTGGTATCTATTATAGTGCGGAAATATGAGCATAAGTTAGAAACAGATACTGTTGTAACACTACCACGTAATGATGATGATAGGGATGATTCCAGAATGAGATTTTCACTCTGCAGCGGAGTGTGCGTTGATATGAAACTTCCTGACAGATTAAAACTGTGTGCCGGACCGAGACTCGAACTCGGGACCTTTGCCTTTCGCGGGCAAGTGTTCTACCAACTGAGCTACCCAAGCACGACTCACGCCCCGTTCTCACAGCTTTACTTCCGACAGTACTTCGTCTCCTACCTTCCAAAGTTCGCAGAAGAGCTTCTGTTAAGGTTGGAAGGTAGGAGACGAGGTACTGGCGGAAGTAAAGCTGTGAGGAGGGGGCGTGAGTCGTGCTTGGGTAGCTCAGTTGGTAGAGCACTTGCCCGCGAAAGGCAAATGTCCCGAGTTCGAGTCTCGGTCCGGCACATAGTTTTAATCTGCCAAGAAGTTTCATGATAGGGATGATAATGACGAACAACTCATTGCAAACGGTAGTCTACGGTAAGTGCGGGAAGAGGCGATGGAAGCAGTGACAGTGAATACCAACCGTCTCCCAAGAAGAAGGTTAAAGTTGCAAGTATCATCACGGCGTTTGATGACAACACACCGGAGAACATGTACGATGATTATTATTGAGATGTTTCGACACATACGACAAGCTTCTGAAAAAATACCCTAAACTGAAGTCTAAAAGTAATATTAAAAACATACTGGATTACGTGGCAAAGAAAAGAGAAGGAAAGACAGTTTTTAAAGGAAATCGTACACTGCTGTTCAAGACCATCAAGCAACGTGCAATGACGAAATTCAATGAAGCGCGAGAATGTGGTTCCGCCGTTCATTATTGGCATTTACAACATTGGGCATTGGACGTAGCCAGAAATCTCGGGTGTACAAGCTTTACAGCTTCACTAGGATTTATTACTAATTTGGAAAAGGAGTTTAGGATAACATCACGCCGTATCACTATGCTCCTAGCACGAAAAGATAAGGATGACGAAGAAGAGCTGATTGAAAGAGCTCAAACGTTTGTTGCTGACGTCAATGAGCATATCACGAGAGAAAACATCGATATTAGTTCTGTATGGAACTGTGATCAGAGTCAGTTGAACTATGAACTTTCTTGTGACAGAACACTATCCATGAAAGGGGAGAGAAACACTGTCGCGATGTTGCAATCAGTTAACTGTGCAACACATAGTTACACGATCGATGTTGCTATATCAATGGACGGACGATTGGCAGACAAACTCTACATTTGCTTCCAAGAATCCAGTGGAAAGTTTGGACCCCGCGTGTCAAGGGAAACAGAAACGCGGTACCCTCCAAATGCCGTCGTCGGTACAAGTGTGAGTGGGAAGATGACGAAAAACATCTGAAGACGTTCCTTCTGTCAGTTTTGAATCCACATTTGTCGAGAAAGTCATTAGTACTTTGTAATTCCTGGTCTGGACATAAATATGAACGAGTACTACTGGAAGCATCTGGCGGAAAACATGTAGATTTAAAAATAATTCCGCCTAAAACTGCAAAATATGCACACCCTCTGGATGTGTATTTCTTCAGGCAATATAAAATATATGCCAAGAGAATAACAGACTTCATTAAACTACGTTCCAGTAAAATGCAGCCGAAATTGCACGACAGATTCTTTATCATGAATATGCATTCTGTCATTTACAATCAGCTATCTGCGGGAGTATACAGACCAATGCTTCGTTACGCGTGGCAGAACGCTGGCTACGATATTGGTGAACCAGTGAACAACTTCAAAAGTGTCGTTGACGTGGCGTTCAACACTGATATTATAGAATGTGCAAATACGCCATGCGATCAACTTGCATTTCTTCACTGTGCGGTTTGCAGTCATTCGTATTGCTCGGAGCATTTTCCTGACATTCCGCATTTACTTTTATAGTTAAGATTGCTGCATTGCGTATGGCGTCTACAATTGTATCTACAGTGATATCTAGAGCATGACTGCAGAGTTTTGCAGAAAAACGACACCCACCAGCTCATACAGAGGTACATAATGGTCCTGTAACCAAACGTTCATACGGATCTGTTTGTTCGAGCCCAAGTACTTTCCTGGTTAGAGAAAGCTTTTGACAATGTTGACTGGAATACTCTCTTTCGGATTCTGACGGTGACAGGGGTCAAATACAGGCGAATGGCTATTTACAATTTGTACAGAAACCAGATGGCATTTATAGGAGTCGAGGGGCATGAAAGGGAAGCAATGGTTGTGAAGAGAGTGAGATACGCTTGTAGCGTATCCCCGATGTTATTCAATCTGCGCCGGCCGTTGTGGACGAGCGGTTCTAGGTGCTTCAGTCCGGAACCGCGCCGCTGCTACGGTCGTAGGTTCGAATCCTGCATCGGGCATGGATGTGTGTGGTGTCCTTAGCTTGGATGGGTTTAAGTAGTTCTAAGTCTAGGGGACTGATGATATCAGATGTTAACTCCCATAATGATTAGAGCCATATTCAATCTGCATATTGAACAAGCGGTAAAGCAAACAAAAGAAAAATTTGGAGTTGGAATTAAAATATATGGAGAATAAATAAAAACTTTGCCGTTTGCCGACGACATCTGTCAGAGACGGCAAAGGACCAGGGAGAGCATTTGAACAGAATGGACAGTATCTTCAAAGGAGGATATAAGATGAACATAAACAAAAGTAAAACGAGGATAATGGCATGTAGTCTAATTGAATCAGGTGATGCTGAGGGAATTAGATTAGGAAATGCGACACTTAAAGTAGTAGATACGTTTTGCTATTTGGGAAGCAAAGTAACTGATGATGGTCGAAGTAGAGAGGATATAAAATGTATACTGGCAATGGCAAGAAAAGAGTTTCTGAAGAAGAGAAATTTTTTAACATCGAGTAAAGATGTATGTGTCAAGAAGACTTTCCTGAAAGTGTTTGTATGTATGGAAGTGAAACATGTACGATAAATAGTTTAGACAAAAAGAGAATGCAAGCTTTCGAAATGTGGAGCTATAGAGGAATTCTGAAGTTTAGATGGGTGGATCACGTAACTAATGAGGAGGCACAAAATATAATTGGGGAGAAGAGGAATTTGTGGCATAACTTGACTAGAAGAAGGGATCGGATAGTTGGACACGTTCTGAGGCATCAAGGGATCACCAGTTTAATATTGGAGGGTAAAAATCGTAGAGGGAGACCAAGAGATGAATACACTAAGCAGATTCAGAAGGATATAGGCTGCAGTCGTTACTTGGAGACGAAGAAGCTTGCACAGGATATAGTAGCACGAAGAGCTGCATCAAACCAGTGTCTGGACTGAAAACCAGAACAATAACTCTAGCAGACAGTCAGCCTTAAAATGAAACTTTTAAATGATATTATTGCCTAACTAGTTTGCATCAACACTTCATACTAAAGAAGCTACTTATAACGTGTCGAGAACTTGGTTGTCCTAAAATGTACCTTTAAAAAGTGAGTGAAACCAAAATATTGAGCTAGTTTTGTAACATGGAGGGTTGAATTCCGTTTTGCACCGACATTGTTTCATCGACATCACATTTTTGCAAATAGTGTTTATCCACCGTTGTTTGTGGTCAGAAATAAGTGATCTCAGGATTAGGAAAACAATCTTGACGTTTCAGGTGGCCTGGTTTGGATGAAATTAGGTCTGTAAGATATCGTCATTTTAAGCTGCAAAAATACCAATAAACATTGTTTTAAAAGTACTGAAGGTTTTTCCAAATGACTTGGTGCCTTAAGACGCAAATGCGGATTTAATTCATTTTAGGTGTCCACAGAAAAAGTCAGTAGAATAAATCCATACCAAATAGTCATCTTCATGCCTTTTACTATTATGAGACGTATTAAAATAAATTTTAGGTTTTTGATATTTTTTTTGTTGTAGGTCCCTTTTTTCTGGCTGCAGTTTTGCAGCCTAGATAGTCTACATGTAATTGTTCCCCTGTACACGAAATCGCTATATCAATATAAATAGCAGAGATAATAAATTAGAAACGTTGGGTCCTCTATAAACAACAGACTCCTGGAAATTAAGATGTACTGATAAAATACAATGAGATGATAAAAGTCATAAGATAGCGATATGTGCATATACAGCTGCCAATAGCATTGCGTGCACAAAGTATAATACGGCATCAGGCTGTCATTTGTACTCAGGTGATTCACGACAAAACGCCTTCAATGTGATTATGACCGCGCGACAGGAGCTAAGAGACTTTGAACGTGGCATATTAGTTGGGACTAAACGCATGGGACATTCGATTTCGGAAATCGTTACGGAATTCAATATTTCGAGATCCACAGTGTCAAGACATTACTTCTCACCAAGGATAACGCAGTGGCCTATGGCCTTCACTTTTCGACAGAGAACAGCGGCTTTTGCGTTGAGTTCTCAGTGCCAACAGACAAGCAACACTGCATGAAATAATTGCAAAATCAATATCTGAGATACGATGAACGTATCCGTTAACACAGCGCGGCGAAATTAGGCGATGATGCACTGCGGCTACAGAGGACCGACGGGAGTGCCTTTGCTAACAGCACGACATCGACTGCAGCGCCTCTCCTGGACTCATCACCATATAGGATGGACCTTAGATGACTGGAAAATCGTAGCTAGGTCAGATGAGTCCCGAGTTCCGTTGATAAGAGCTGATGGTAGTGTTCGAGTGTGTCCCAGACCCCACGAAACCACGAACCCAAGTTGTCAACAAGGCACTGGGCAAGTTGGTGGTGCTCCATAGTGGTGTTTCCTTTTCCTTCTTGGCTCGGAAGCATTCAATCAGTAACCTTTTCTTTTCTAAAACCATCCCAATCGGTTGTTTCTCCTTCTATGTTGTTTCTGTGTAAATCCTTTCTGGCCAGCTATAATTGACTTCTTTTGTAAAAGGTGTTTCAGAATACGTTTACTTAATATCTTGTTAAAATTCCGTAAAAATTACCAAAGAATATCAGTCTCCTCTCTCTTATTGCTTCTGTTACATTTTTTACAGACTGATATACACTGACGTGACACAAGTCATGGGATACGCCCTAATGTCGTGTCGGACGTCCTTTTGGCACAGCACAGTGGCATGGACTCGTCAAGTCATTGGAAGTGCCCTGCAGAAATATTCAGCCACACTGCCACTAGAGTCGCTCATAACTGCGAAAGTGTTGCCGGTGCAGTATTTTGTGCACGAACTCACCTTTCAAATTTGTCTCATAATTGTTCGATGAGATTCCTGTCGGGCGATCTGCATGGCCAGATAATTCGCTCGAATTGTCCAGAAAGTTCTTCAACTCAGTTACACACAATTAAGGCCCAGTGACATGGCGCATTGTCGTCCACAAAAAATCCATCGTTGTTTGCTGCAAATGGTCTCCATGCATCCAAGTGACCATTTTCAGTCAATGACCGGTTCAGTTATACCAGAGGACCCCAGTCCATTTACATAAGGAGAGGAAAATCAGCATAGTGAAAGAATGAGAGATTTACTGGTGGTAATGAAAACAAGAGAATATGAAAGACTGAGACTTAGACACGCTTCTCCGGCCTGCACATGAGGATGAAACAACGAAATATACTGTCTGCAATATAAGTAATAGGATGCGGCCGGCCTAAGTGGCCGAGTGGTTCTAGGCGCTACAGTCTGGAACCGCGCGACCGCTACGGTCGCAGGTTCGAATCCTGCCTCGGGCATGGATGTGTGTGATGTCTTTAAGTTAGTTAGGTTTAAGTACTTCTAAGCTCCAGGGGACTGATGACCTCAGAAGTTAAGTCCCATAGTGCTCAGAGCCATTTGAACCATTAAACCGTATGCATCTTTTGTCGTTTTGGTCGTTTCCCATTTGAAAAAACAAAATTGGCCTCTCGCACACAGGATTGCTGGTTACGAAGTGGCCAGTTGTAACACAGACAGGTGTCACCTTTACTAATATCATCTTTTCACTTACTGCTTTGTTTTCGTACGACACGTCGTTTTCGAGATATTTAGTTGTCTTAAGCCATTTGAACCAATAGGATGCGCCTGGGGCTATAGTGCTCCACGTAAGAGTCTTATAGTGCGGGCTGCCTTCTCTCCTGGATGACGCGAGTAAACAGCTCACAGGGTTGTTTACACTTCATGCAAATAGAGGACACTCGCACGTGCAGGAGGGGAAATGAAAGAAATGGAAAGAAGTACTCCAGTGCAGCAGACGAGCAAAGGGTTTAGAGGCAACACGAGAATGCATAAGAATACTTAAACATTTTTGTTTTACAAACATAGCCAAATAAGACGTGCAATTTGGATGTAAACAGTACCTTCACTGTTATGAAGACGTTCACAGATATTTAGATTAACTTCAGACAACATTTGCACATTACAAATAATACAATTCATCGTTTGATATAATGCTATGGATCATTCAGTGCCACTAAAAACCACATCTGGGAATGCTCCGCCCTACGTTTCAACGTTTTCAGTAGCTCTGTTTCACTTCCACTGCCAGAGTCAGTTGATTGTCTTATCTTCATTTGCAAAATCAGTATTGCTTCCATCACTTTGACAACCACTGTTCGAGCGTGTACCACTTCCCAGTTTTATGATCGTCTTCTGCATTTGGTCCAGTAAATCTTCACTTAAAATATACTACACTTCAGTTTTATTCCAAGTTTATCTTCGAGCCTTCTTGCGTTTTGGAAGCAATCTGTTCATCTATAATTGTTGATAACATTGACTGTTGCCCATAATAGGTGTACAAGATTCAATTCCGGATAGTATGGAGGGAGTCTTAACACAATATGGCCACGTTAGATTAAAATATTTCATAAGTGAGTAGATGAGTACCTGGCGTTGCTACCAGGTATCTATTTGTTGCAGTCTTCTATTAGTCCGTCTCCTCCTTCCGCCTCTCTGTTTCTCCATTCCCTCCTCCCCCTTTCCTCTCCACGTTATCACCCCTCCCCCCCACCCAAATAGGACGTTGCTGGTTATTATATCTATATTATTTCTTTCCAGACATTAAGTAATACATGTACCATTTTTGGTTGAAATCGATCCTGGGTCCAGGGGCTTAGGAGGAGCTTTGCCCGCGTACACAAATTTCACACATATTCATATTTATTTAATATATATCACATGTGTTCGTACACATGTTTCATCTGCGTCTCTAGCGAATTTCGACCTGGAATTCCATTTTCGCACTGCCCAATGTTTATGATGTCATGTCAATTGAACTATCTGTCATACAACGATATAGTTTTGTAGAATTATCCAGTGGTGTTTGTGGATTCTGTCTGTGAAATTTGTTGTGAACAGCCTTAGTAGCAAAGCAGTAACAAATTAAAACGTCATGCATGATATGACACTTTTTAACACATCACAGTCTTTGTGACATTATATCTCCTGAACTACGAGTCCTACAGTGACACAATTTTGCTGATACATTCAATGCTATATGCGAATACCGACTGCAAAATATGTTGCCAATAAAGTTAGTAGTAAAGAAGTGATCAATTAAAATGTCATTCCCCATGTGGCAGCTTTACTGCATGAACACCGAAAATGTAGGAATCGACAAATTTCTTCCTTTCATCATTCTGTGGAAGTTTCCAGCGTGAAAAGACTTCGTTAATGTTTCAATTACGTGCAAGGTTTGTTGCAAGTCGCTAAGTGTTCTCATTCTCAAATACTGGATGAATGAAGTATCGGTATTCGCGCATTGTGGGCTGCACTGCCTTTTTTGCCGCCACCCCCACCCCTTTGAGAGGTAGGTGGTTATTACCCGTGGTCTAGGGGTAGCGTCTCTGATTCATAATCAAAACGTCTTCGGTCCCGGGTTCGATCCCCCGCCACTGCCTAAATTTTGATAAATAATCAGCATTGGCGGCCGAAGACTTCCGGCATAAGAAGTCAGCCTCATTCTGCCAACGGCCTTGTCAAAGAGGGCGGAGGAGCGGATAGAGGTTCAGGGCACTCTCTTGTCCTAGGGGCGGGAAATTGCCCCTAAAGGCGGAAGAATCAGAAATGATCAACGACATGAGGATGCAGAAGGCAATGGAAACCACTGCATTAAAGACACGTAACGTGTATCCACAGGACATGTGGCCTGTAATTGAAGAAGTGTCATGATGATCTCTCCATTGGCAAAAGATTCCGGAATAGTCCCCCATTCGGATCTTCGGGAGGGGACTGCCAAGGGGGAGGTTACCATGAGAAAAAGATTGAATAATCAACGAAAGTATAACGTTCTACGAGTCGGGGCGTGGAATGTCAGAAGCTTGAACGTGATAGGGAAACTAGAAAATCTGAAAAGGGAAATGCAAAGGCTCAATCTAGATATAGTAGGGGTCAGTGAAGTAAAGTGGAAGGAAGACAAGGATTTCTGGTCAGATGAGTATCGGGTAATATCAACAGCAGCAGAAAATGGTATAACAGGTGTAGGATTCGTTTTGAATAGGAAGGTAGGGCAGAGGGTGTGTTACTGTGAACAGTTCAATGACCGGGTTGTTCTAATCAGAATCTACAGCAGACCAACACCGACAACGAAAGTTCAGGTATACATGCCGACGTCGCAAGCTGAAGATGTACAGATAGAGAAAGGGTATGAGGATATTGAAAGGGTAATGCAGTATGTAAAGGGGACGAAAATCTAATAGTCATGGACGACTGGAATGCAGTTGTAGGGGAAGGAGTAGAAGAAAAGGTTACAGGAGAATATGGGCTTGGGACAAGGAATGAAAGAGGAGAAAGACTAATTGAGTTCTGTAACAAGTTTCAGCTAGTAATAGCGAATACCCTGTTCAAGAATCACAAGAGGAGGAGGTATACTTGGAAAAGGCCGGGAGATACGGGAAGATTTCAATTAGTTTACATCATGGTCAGACAGAGATTCCGAAAACAGATACTGGATTGTAAGGCGTACCCAGGTGCAGATATAGACTCAGATCACAATGTAGTAGTGATGAAGAGTAGGCTGAAGTTCAAGACATTAGTCAGGAAGAATCAATACGCAAAGAAGTGGGATACGGAAGTACTAAGGAATGACGAGATACGTTTGAAGTTCTCTAACGCTATAGATACAGCAATAAGGAATAGCGCAGTAGGCAGTACAGTTGAAGAAGAATGGACATCTCTAAAATGGGCCATCACAGAAGTTGGGAAGGAAAACATAGGTACAAAGAAGGTAGCTGCGAAAAAACCGTGGGTAACAGAAGAAATATTTCAGTTGATTGATGAAAGGAGGAAGTACAAACATGTTCCGGGAAAATCAGGAATACAGAAATACAAGTCGCTGAGGAATGAAATAAATAGGAAGTGCAGGGAAGCTAAGACGAAATGGATGCAGGAAAAATGTGAAGACATCGAAAAAGATATGAATGTTGGAAGGACAGACTCAGCATACAGGAAAGTCAAAACAACCTTTGGTGACATTAAAAGCAACGGCGGTAACATTAAGAGTGCAACGGGAATTCCACTGTCAAATACAGAGGAGAGAGCATATAGATGGAAAGAATACATTGAAAGCCTCTATGAGGGTGAAGATTTGTCTGATGTGATAGAAGAAGAAACAGGAGTCGATTTAGAAGAGATAGGGGATCCAGTATTAGAATCGGAATTTAAAAGAGCTTTGGAGGACTTACGGTCAAATAAGGCAGAAGGGATAGATAACATTCCATCAGAATTTCTAAAATCATTGGGGGAAGTGGCAACAAAACGACTATGCACGTTGCTGTGTAGAATGTATGAGTCTGGCGATATACCATCTGACTTTCGGAAAAGCATCATGCACACAATTCCGAAGACGGCAAGAGCTGACAAGTGCGAGAATTATCGCACAGTCAGCTTAACAGCTCATGCATCGAAGCTGCTTACAAGAATAACATACAGATGAATGGAAAAGAAAATTGAGAATGCCCTAGGTGACGATCAGTTTGGCTTTAGGAAAAGTAAAGGGACGAGAGAGGCAATTCTGACGTTACGGCTAATAATGGAAGCAAGGCTACAGAAAAATCAAGACACTTTCATAGGATTTGTCGACCTGGAAAAAGGGTTCGACAATATAAAATGGTGCAAGCTGTTCGAGATTCTGAAAAAAGTAGGGGTAAGCTATAGGGAGAGACGGGTCATATACAATATGTACAACAACCAAGAGGGAATAGTAAGAGTGGACGATCAAGAACGAAGTGCTCGTATTAAGAAGAGTGTAAGACAAGGCTGTAGCCTTTCGCCCCTACTCTTCAATCTGTACATCGAGGAAGCAATGATGGAAATAAAAGAAAGGTTCAGGAGTGGAATTAAAATACAAGGTGAAAGGATATCAATGATACGATTCGCTGATGACATTGCTATCCTGAGTGAAAGTGAAGAAGAATTAAATGATCTGCTGAACGGAATGAACAGTCTAATGAGTACACAATATGGTTTGAGAGTAAATCGGAGAAAGACAAAGTAATGAGAAGTAGTAGAAATGAGAACAGCGAGAAACTTAACATCAGGATTGATGGTCACAAAGTCAATAAAGTTAAGGAATTCTACTACCTAGGCAGTAAATAACCAATGACGGACGGAGCAGACTCGGAAAAAAGGCATTTCTGGCCAAGACAAGTCTACTAATATCAAATACCGGCCTTAATTTGAGGAAGAAATTTCTGAGGATGTACGTCTGGAGTACAGCATTGTATGGTAGTGAAACATGGACTGTGGGAAAACCGGAACAGAAGAGAATCGAAGCATTTGAGATGTGGTGCTATAGACGAATGTTGAAAATTAGGTGGACTGATAAGGTAAGGAATGAGGAGGTTCTACGCAGAACCGGAGAGGAAAGGAATATGTGGAAAACACTGATAAGGAGAAGGGACAGGATGATAGGACATCTGCTAAGACATGAGGGAATGACTTCCATGGTACTAGAGGCAGCTGTAGAGGGCAAAAACTGTAGAGGAAGACAGAGATTGGAATACGTCAAGCAAATAATTGAGGACGTAGGTTGCAAGTGCTACTCTGAGATGAAGAGGTTAGCACAGGAAAGGAATTCGTGGCGGGCCGCATCAAACCAGTCAGTAGACTGATGTCCAAAAAGAAAAGAAATGATTTTCTTACAGTAAGTGATATGCATACCAAGTTCGATTAAAATCGGTCCAGTGGTTTACGAGGAGATGTGGAACAAACATATATATATACATGCCTACCTGTGTACATCAATTTTTAAAATATTTATGAATGTAGTCCGGTTTGTTCGTTTTAATGAATGAATAAAACTGGCGTCTCGACATGTCCTTGTGCAAAGGAATTCCCTTTTCTGTTAAAAATGGCACCATTTCTCTCCTCGTTGAGTGTAATGTTGGAGCACTAGTCAGTTGCTGTTTGTGGTATTGGGGCGTTATCTGTAACGAGGACAGTATGGGGAATCTCTCCTTGATACATTTTTCGTAATTTGAGAAGTCTATATCGTTATATAATGTCCTATTTTCTGGTCAGATTTAAACCTTATGAAGCCCTTCGGTAGAAAATTACACTCCCCGCCAATACTGATGACGATAAGTTTGCTTCCAAACAATGATGTTGGAAGAACATTCGCATTATACCAGAGGTTTCAGTAGATCCTGTAACCAATTGTCACTGCAATTGCCACAATGCTGTCTGAAAATTGTGAACATATCGCGGCCGGCAAGAAAAGTGACATAAGGCCAAAAGCGAAAATTTTTTAGGTTATGTTACTGAGAAATATGTGAAGTGCTCCTACGTTCAAGGAAAACGTCGCATCTCTATCTCACATCTTTTCCATTTCAGAGCAGTTTTGCCCGTTTTGTTGTAGGCCACTTCATGATTAGCCACGGCCAGAAAAGTGTCGCTTCAGCGTTGCTCTTGACACGTGTGCATGGGTCATTCGAGAA